>NC_016134.3:41724149-42024149 GCF_000005505.3 Brachypodium distachyon | reverse complement strand
TGAAACACCGTCTCAGTGCATGAACGCATGGCCTTCCGCGCCTCCTCCAGAGCAAGGAACGCTCGGCATTCCAAAAAGGTGGGGAAGGGGGCGCGCGTGGAGAGGATGGGAATGTAGACGTGGAACCGCTCTGCCAGGCCGCGGAACATCTACATGATGAGCTGGTGATCGGTGAGGGGCTCACCTAGGTCCCGAAGTTGGTCGGCGAGTTCCTTGAGGCGCCCGAAGTACGCGAGGACGGGCGAGTCGCCTTGCTCCAGTGTGCGCAGGGTGGAGCCGAGGTAGATGACCTGCATCTCCATGTTGTCGAGAAACAGGCCGCGAATAGCCTGCCAGACGGTCGAGGTAGTCGGCGCAGGGGTGATGATGAGACCCAGAATGTCGGGGGAGACGCGGAGGTAGATCCAGGAGATGACCAGGGCGTCGTCTTGCAGCCACACCGGGTCGTCGAGGCGGGCGTCGCTGGAGAGATGCTCGGTGAGGCTGGTCTGCTGCAGGAGAAGTTCGAACAGCGCGCGCCAAGTGGAGTAGTTGGGCGGCTGGAGCTGGAGGACGATGGGAACCCGTTCAGCGATGACGACACCGTCGTGACGGTTGGCGATGGGAGCAGCCGCAGCACCGGCGCCAGCGGTGACAACCGCGCCAGAGTCGGTGGTGGCGTTGAGGATGCCGGGGGAGCCGATCGGGCGAGGCTCAGCAGCGTTGAATGCGGCGGCGAGCCCGCGCCTGCGGCCGGAGGGGAGGTTGGGGGAGTCGGTCATGGCTGGCCGAGGCAGCGGAAGGTGGAGATCGTGGTTCGTGGATGCGGTTAGAGGCCAGCGTCTGATACCATGAAGAGCTTCATGCGCTAGCCAACGCAATCAAAAGACCGATCTAATGAAAGGGGCTAGGAAATCCACTTATACTTCAACACTCCCCCTCACGTGTGGCTCCCGCAGGCCTAAACGTGGATCAAAAGTGCGCCGCAATTTAATTGCGGCAACCGAGTCTCGAACTCGAGACCTCTTGGCTCTGATACCATGTAGAGAAAGAGAGAACGAGAGAGAATGCACCACCACAGGTGTTGTACCTCGTATTGCCTCATATATATACAAGATTACAGCTGGTAGTTACATGAAAAATAAGAGAGGCGTGGGGAAGTGGAGGTGATAGCTATACAAAGACTAAGTCATCGCAATATCCTCCCCCTCTTCGACCCCTCACGCAAGCACGGGTCCGACCCCAGGCACTACCACGAGCACGTCTAGTTGGACGCCAACAAGCGTGCGGACCGCCGGGACGACGCAGCCATGCAGGTGAACTGGGCCGTCGACGTGTTCGCCTCCGTGGCCGGCCTCGTCAATCGTCATCCGCCAGGTCAACGTCGGCGACCGTGGCGCCACCGTGAACCTGAAGACCATGGCAGATTGGCAGGCTTCCGGCGTGAGAACGTGGCAAGGGAGCTCGCGGCGTACCGTGTACGTGGAGAAGGAGGTGGCCAGGGCGGGGGAAGTGATGGAGGCGCACACGCTGGTCGTGGTGGGCCGCAGCAAGCGGCAGCCGGCGGAGCTGTTGGCCGGGTTCGAGGCCTGGTCCAAGTGCGCCGAGTTGGGCCCGATCGGGGGCGTCCTCACGTCGGACGAGTCGCTGAAGATGGGCTCTACAAAGAGTCGTGTCGCCGCTGTTGGATTTCTGGCCAACCGGTGGCGATCTAACACTGTGTGCGAAATGTAGGACTAAATCGTACCCTCTCTGATCCACAATAAGTGTCCATCGATCTGGATCGACACTTATTATGGATCAAAGAGAGTAGTAGAAATTTTCAATGGGTGTGCATATTTAGAGCGTAGAAGACTAGGACAAATTTTGTAGTTAGGAAAATGGTGACGCGTTCTCACTTTCGTAAGTTTTTTACATAAAAAGATAGTGGTTGGTCAGGGTGGACACGAGCCAAGCTGAGCATGGCTCGGTCCGAGCTCTCCACCGGCGAGCCGAGCAAAGGCTAGACGAGACTACTTTGGCGGCTTGGCTCGGCCAGGCTTGAGTTACAGCGTCAGGGGTGCACGAAAAAAATATGCCAACTATCTAAATAAAAACCAAAGATCGGTCATAACTAAAATATTAGTAGGGTTGGATTTGGCCACCAACCAAACATATCCTAAACCAAATCAGATGGTTTCGGTGATGTCATCTCCGATGAAGCGTTGAGAAGTGGACGCTAGGTCATAATCCCAGTCTTTTAACTTGTTCAGGATTTATTTCCTCCCGAAAAGCTGGCACTCACTTTTAACTTACGTTCGGACGTTAATTGATTTTTTTGTTGGGCGTTGGGATATTTATATGTAACTTTTCTTTCTATCAATTTATCCAGACACCAAACTTTTATGTTTTTCTGAAAAGAAAAAAAAAACATTACATAACCACAACTGCTTAGGTGGTTTAAAGTGCTCCAGAATTGTCCTTTTGATGGTTAAATGAGGCCGATAATGTTTATGGAGAAAGTTCGTTCAAGCCGGTGCACATTTTTTGCATTGTACATCACATGTTTTTTTCTTTTTCTTTCTCTTTCTGACAGACATCGTACATCACATGTTGATGCAATGGACCAATGGTCCACACTTCTATCCTACTATCGCGCCCGGTAGTATTTTTTTTAGCTTAAACCAAACTATTGATGATTCGGTCGTTCTTTGACTAACTCACGCTCTTATGCAGAGACTTGGATTTCTCAAACCTGCAAATTTTATTCTGTATGCTGTGTTCCGTACTCTGCAAATTTCTCAAACTTGTATTCCGTATGCTGTGTCAGAGACAAGTATCCATCCAGTCGACGGCTGCTCACTCTTCACGGCACTTTTCCCCTTCACGCCACGGCTCCTCTGTCTTCTCCAGTTCTCCTATATCAATCAGACAATCGCCACGCAGGACGCACCGTCGGCGACCAGAAGCAGGAGAGCTCACTGCGCCGGCAACCATGGCGACGAGCGACAAACCCACCGCGTCCGTCGATCCCGACACCGCGCTCGCCCACAAGTTCCCGGAGGTAATCCCCCTCCTCCCAGCCTCCTCTCACTCTCGCTTTGTTATCCGGAACCGCATCTCACGACAGTCGTCTGCCGCGCGCAGGTCTCCTTCTCCTACGACGAGAGGTGCGGGCCTTTACCTCCCGCCCGACACCTGCTCGACGGGACGGCGGCGCGCGTCTCCTGGTTTATCCGATCGGTTCCCCGTGCTCACGTCGTTTGCGTGTTCGGTGCAGGGATGTGGCGCTGTACGCGCTCGGGGTAGGGGCCTGCGGCACGGACGCCGTCGACGAGAAGGAGCTCCACTTCGTGCACCATAGAGACGGGCAGCGACACATTAAGGTCCTCCCCTCGGTTAATCCACTCTCGTTTTGTTTGGTGCGAATTGGCTGCTGTGACGCTCTAGTTGCAACGAATCAGCTCTTGAAATTGATTTGGGGATTAATTCGTACGCATTGCTTACATGCAACTGGACTAAAATTATCGATAGTCTTAATAGAACTGTGCTATGTCCATATGAAGAACACACTAGGATGTGATGTAGCTCGTAGTTAAGGAAGGTGGGAATGGGATTGATGCAAGCAATCCTTTCACTTTCTCAAATTGCCAATTGATACTCCAATTTTATCCAATTCCGGTATACTGTGCACTGTGACCAGTGAGGGTCTTATGATCTTATCTTACTTGTGAGCTTAGGCTAGAGATTATTCCAGAACTGAGCTTTATCGACTTTAGGTTAATTATTAATTAGCTTGACAGCTCATTCTGGTTCTTATACCGACCTTTGGTGTCAATTAGGTGTCCCAGGTAAACTAGATAAACAAGGAGTTGCGTGTTCACGAGTCCTGGCTTTTGAGAATAATGTTTTGTTTCTATGAGCTTCCTGTGAAGAAAGAATGTTAATTCGAGTTGTTGATCGAATCATCAAGCTTCCAATTCTTTATGAAAGTGATTTTTTAATTCATCTCATTTTGGTCCTGGGATATCAATCAAATAAACAATACAATTGTTGGACATCACTTCGTGATTGTGAATGACTTGAGAATGAAATTGATCCAACTGTATAGCTAAAAAATTGAAAGCAACTGTACTCAGGATTCAGGAATTGTGTTGAGTCAGAAATCTCATTACTCCGGCATTTGTTTCACATGTATATTCATGTTACTTTTAAGTTGACACATCACTCTGGCATCTGTTGCACATGTCATCCATAAATCCTGTGTGAAAATGTTTAAAAGATAGTCGTAATCACTATGTTGAAAGCAATGTTCTGGCAGACTGACGGTCATGATTTTTTTTCTTTCTATTAAATTGCAGGCTCTTCCTACATTTGCTTCTTTATTTCCTAACAAGAACAGCAATGGGCTTGGAATTGTTGACGTGCCTGGCATTCAGTAAGACTTACAAGAAGCAGTCACTTCTGAGTTTGCTTTCCCTTTATTATGTGCTCACAAACTTTCCTAGTCTGTATAATTCTTCTTGGTTCTTGTTTGTCAGTTCTATAGGTTCGTCTTTTATGATTTTAGCAGCTCAAATATTTGGTTGACATGTTATGTTACAAGTACTTTAACTTGTTTTCTTTTCTTTTCCAGCTTTGATGCAAGCCTACTATTGCATGGTCAACAATACATAGAGATCTACAAGTCAATTCCTTCACGTGCCAGTGTAGGTAGCTTACCATGATTCTCAAAGGTTTTGTTTAAATATCCTCGTTCTTGGAGACTATGCATGATATAGGTGCTGGCTGATTGGTCCAGCTCTTACCTACTTCTTGTTCTGGTCTAGAAATGGTTGAATAATTCCTAGCGACGGCATCACCGAATGGTTTTTCTGACGTGTATAAATAAACTGTGACTTTTTTGCACTGATAATTGAGCTCTTCTGGTTGAATTTGCATGTGCGTACACGTTTTGGCTTGAGGATATTATAGCTTACTGTTGAGGTTGTTCTCTAAATTAAAAGAACATATTCACTTTGCTTGTTGATTAATTTTACATTGAAGGAAAATCCATTCTTATACTGGTACATGCTGAAGATTGCTTTAAGTTTTTTGCTTTAGGATGGAACATTCTTCAGAGTCCCCATCTCTAGCATCCACTGATGAAAACAGTTGCCTGTCATTTTCCTGTCTTCAGGTTGTAAACAAGGTTAAGGTAGCTGGTTTGCATGACAAAGGTACAAGAAATGATTGCTTATTCTATGGTGCATATATATTCGATTGGTGCTCCTTGCTTTTTCTTCTGAAAATTATTGCCTGCTTCCCTGTTTTCATGAGCTTTATCATTGCTTTGATCCATGCTATTGCTATAGTGTTCACAATCTTGAAAGTAAAATGTCTGCATCTTTCCTTTCTTAAAGTACAACGGGTGTAACAAATGAACAACCTATTTTCAGAAATAGTGAAGGGTAATGAGCTGAATCCTTTCTGTGGAGCTCCTCGCATATAGCTTTCTCCCTCTGTTTAAAAATGTCTATACATTTGGGTTTGTCCTAAGTCAAACTTTGTCAACTTTGACCAAGTTTGTAGGAAAAAAACAATATATACAACACCAAACTAGTATCATTAGGACTATTATCAAATATATTTACATATTGCATTTGTTGTTGTTATGTATTTTGATATTGTTTTTTACAAACTCAGTCAAAGTTGACACAGTTTGACTTATGACAACCCCAAATGTATAGACTATAAGAAACAGAGGGAGTATTAAGCTTCTCTATAGAACCTTCAGCTTCGTGGCTGTAAATCCCACATTGCAGGATTGAAGTTCGTTGTTAAATAAAAAATCTCATCCTTTGTCCATTTCATTCTATGCCAATATCGAGTGCACCTTTTCATTCTCTCCCTCATATGTCAGTGTCCATCCACTCTGCAGCAGTGTTTGGTCAAAGTGCACTCCAATTGCTATCAAGTTTTGAGTGGCCATCATTGACATCCTTGAAACTTATTTGGAGCAATACAAAACCGACCCTAAGGGATTATACTCAAATTTGCATTATTTTAATATTCAGGGAAAGCAACTATTCTTGAGATTGAAACTACAACCTATCTCAAAGATTCCGGTGAAGCATTATGTATGAACAGGTTCGTGATATGGCTGTAAGATTCAAATCCCCCAATTTCATTACTACGAGCTACAAAGAGAATGCTGTTATTGCAGGAGTACTATTTTCTTACGTGGTGCTGGAGGCTTTTCGGCCTCTTCCCAGCCATACTCGTATTCGACTTATCCTGCCAATCAGATTTCTCGCGTTTCCATTCCAAATTCTGCACCTTCCGCAGTGTATGAAGACTCGACACAACAATCCCAGGCATGCTACTCATTTGCTTGTTATTTTATTTGTTTGTTCAAGTATGTGCCATTGTTGATAATAAGATGCACCATGTATCTCGGGGAAACTTTGATAACAATGTAAGTATGGCCTGCATTATTTTATGAATTACATGCTCATCATCTTACACTAATAGTCACACAATAGTGTGCTCTTCCAAGTGTTTATGAATTCAATATCTAGCTAATTGGCCAAGGAGACCATCATATTTCTGCAGAAGAAATCAATTTCTAATTTTGTTAACATGAATATTGTTATGCAAAGCCTGATTCCTTTTCATTCTCAATCCAGGCACTCTTATACAGGTTATCTGGAGATTATAATCCTTTGCATTCAGATCCTATGATTGCACAGGTTGCAGGGTATGACACTCCAATGTAATCATTCTTATGTTACTATTTTCAAATCTTGACATTGAGGAAATATTTGGGTTAGAACTTGCGTCAGAGTTTCCAGCTTCTAGCACCATATGTGGTAGAGGTAGTAATTAGCCCATATAGAGGCCCTAAAGAATTTGAATTGTCTATTCTCTTTCTCCAAAAAAAAGAGACTAGGCTATGGTAGCTGCCAGTATTGCTAGGTACTTTTCATTGTGGGCAGTGACGGAGACAAGGGGGGCGCCCCCCGCTAATGTCGAATTCCTAGCTCCGTCCCTGATTGTGGGGTTATTTTCGGGGGATTTTATCTGGTAAGAACTTCTGCAGGTTCACTCGTCCAATACTGCATGGTCTCTGTACTCTTGGGTTCGCTACTCGCGCCGTCATCAAGTCCTTCTGCAATGGGGATCCATCAGCAGTGCAAAACATATTCGGTCGATTTCTGTTGCATGTCTATCCGGGGGAAACACTAGCCACTGAAATGTGGCTCGATGGCCAGAGGTAACGACACTAGCGCCAATCAGATTCTGTAACTTCTGATTTCTCTCATTCACTGGACCCATGGAATGATTGGCTCTTGCAGGGTGCAGTACCAAACTAAGGTGACAGAGCGTAACCGAGCCGTGCTTTCTGGATATGTGTTGCTTAAACACATCCCATCATCATTGTAAGTGCTGTATCATATTGGTGAAAAAAAAATACTCACTTTCTAGTTGCGCCTACCTCATGCTTTATTTGCAAGTGTGGACGTGTGGTGGTCAGAAAAGAGGCGGTTTTCCATTGTACAAACGGCCAGTGTTCTGTAAGGAGTACTCGATACTTTTTACTTGAAAAAAATAACTAAAAATTGGTCTTTGTACTATCTAATAAACGCATATCGATCTTCTTGGTACCAGACTTGTTTTTTTGACAATCGATGTCAGCAAATCGTTATATCAAAGCTATGAACAATGTTGACGCGGTGGCAAGCATCGATACGAGGAAGGTGATAGATCAGATACAATTTCCTTCATCGGATACTCTTTTTTACTTGGATTGTGGAACGACAGGAAGTGACTGACAGTAGTGATTTAGTGGGATGAGAGGTTCCCTGCGCGTGAGACTTAAGAAAATAATAGCAGGTCGGCTTTCTTAGACTCTCTAAACTTGAGTGTACTCTGGAGCTGACTGTAACTATGACTCGAAGATCCCGTAGGCCGCTCTAAAAAACCAAATGGATCTAACAGTCTGGCACATGCTTCTACATTTGCCTTTGCAACACACGCAAAAACATCATTACCGGCTGACAGTGAGCTGTAAAAATATATTTCTGGGGGAGCTTCGAGATGTGCAAAACACAATGCAATTGAAACGAGGGAGTAGTTGCGAGGCTGCAGAGAACGTACTCTACATCTCACTTCCACAACTAAGAACAAGAATCAGGACCGTTCTTAACGGTGTGCCTTGAGATACGGTGTGTCAGCCCCAATCTCTCTCCGCGATTCTTGAGACGGATCGAGGGAATATGTGATGATAAAACGGAAAGCAAAAGAAAAGGCTGCAGAAAGAATCCGAACTCTGAAGCGCAGCACGGCACAGTCTCCCGTGCGTAGTGCTTTCGATTCGAGGCCTTTTCTCGAGTTAGCACCAGGCATATCTGGATTCTCCGCCTTTGCGGTCGTAGCCAGATGTGGGCTGGGCAGACGGCACATGCGTGGTTCCCGCGCCATCATAATTCTACCGATGGAACGAGTTACGTAATCGAATGAGTTACTCCCTGCCAGGAGTAATCGTAATCGAATGAACTTTGTAATGATATATTTTTTACGTCATATAATTTATATTTTGATAGTTAAATTGAGACACATGCGTGCCTCGTATATTGAGACGGAAGGAGTAGCCCTAAACATTCTTAATTAGGGCCAACAATCGTCTAGCCTATCAATATGTTATACTCCTGTGTGCATCCATGATTCCATTCTCGCCATGCACTTACTCCTCTTATGCTAAAAAAAAGGTACTCCTCTTCTCAGGAAAAAAATTACTTTGTGTGTGAACGTGAGCAATCAAGTTTTCTGGAGAAAATCTCTACCTCTTTTTGAAAATATAAATCATACAAATATTATTCTGAGCTTATTTTAAATTGACCAAGTTGTTAGTACAACAAAATATCAACATGTGAAATACCAATAAATGCACTATAAAAATATGATGGTACAGGCGCTGATATTTTTACGCCGGCAAGTCGCAAGCAGCCCAATTCCCGCGAGGGAGATGACCAAAGTATTTGCCACGGGCCGATTCTAATTAACACGGTCAAAATTATATAGCTGCTCAGCGATGCAAAGTGCAAACGGCTGGTCATTCTGCGCTAGTGACTGATCTCTGCCTTTATTGGACCCCATCCAGATTCAGCACATTCTTTTTGACGCGTCACAGTAGCTTTTCCTTGTTTTCAATAGCTTGCATACATAAATAAAAGTAAATAAAAAGGCTCATCATCCCCTACCAATCCTCATCCCTCTCAAAAGAAGAGGAAGCTACTCCATACATGCATGGCTGCAGATTTTAGCTTCCATACATGCATATTCTTTTGCTTTTATATCAAGCTACAAACGGGTCGTTACGTACAATCCTAGCTACACGCACCTACGCCTACCCTATCATGCATAGAGCACTACGACTCCGGCGGCGGCATCCAATTGTACGTGCAAAGAAAACAATCCGCATCAATTCTTCGTCAAGACACACATGATCAATGTTAATTTCCTCGTGACAGCTGGAGAGAAGGTATTCAAGCATCGAAATTGCTCTTCTCTTTTGGACTGATGACACCACATTTTAGGAATTGCCACGATGCTTTCCTAATTAATCCTCCCGGATCCCAAATAATTACGCTACTAAAGATGGAAGCTTTAGTTCCAACTATTCTCATCTTATATTATGGAAGCTCTTACTCAAGAACTTCAGTCGTAATCAGAAAGATTGCTGATTTGTTAGTTAACCAGGCTAAGTAGGGATAATGCTACCTTTATGTGGGTAGACTACATCCTTCGTTTTATTCCTGATCTTGTAGCTTCAGATTGTAACCCTATTCATGAGTAACAAAGCTCCCTTCATCGCAAAAAAAGAGAAGATAATAGCTTTACATTCTTCTAAGATTTTGCACTAACGACACCACATTTAAGAATTCCTCTTTTAGCATACGCTCATACCCGAAGACGAGTCTGGAGGATAAGGGGTATATTTGGATTGTGGCCGCTTTCTACTTTACCAATATTTTGTCATAGCCATAAGGTTGGTCTTTGCTTGGGTGGTTGTTAATGTTGGCTAACTTATGGACAAACAAAATCTTGATCAAATTTTGGCCAGCCAAATATTTGATAGGATAGATTTGGACTAAACCAAGCACACCCACGATGCAACGAGCCACGCCTACGGGTCTCACCATCTTAATTACACCCTCTCTGCTATACCCCCTCGTTTTCACAAAAGTTGGCGTATTTGGTTTCGTTAAGACAAGACTTTGTTCGATAATAATTTTATTAATATCGATCTGAAACTGCCCGCTGCAGCTCCCTGGTAGACTCTTCATCTCTTGCATGCATTGGGCATAAGGTCATCTGATCCCAATTAATTTATTAATCTTTCATTAGATTAGTTTTCACATACATTATATTTTTCTAATGGGCATCCTCCTCCAAATTGGTCATTTCCATACCATTGAATAAAAAAAAGTTGTCTAAGTTATCCCACTACTGACATGATCTAGATATATAGGGGCTATTTTTAATCAATGCTCTCCCACATTTTCATAATATAACATGTATTAGGTTTCTTTAAGACAATATTTTGATTAAGAATTGCTCAATTATAATTAATGGTTACATGATAAGAGAAATCACATGTAATTATCAGTAAGTACTTAAAAAATAAATCCACTGATATCGTCTCATATATCATTTATAAACATAATTATCGGTGTAAATTATGTCGTAGTACGTAATCACTTCGTTTTGTATCATAAAATGATTGGTTTCTGATGTGGTACCGTGTATGCGCAGACCGGAGAGAAGGGATGTGGCGTGATCCGGCAGGAGGAAGAGGAGATTGAATAATTACCTTCTGATCAAAGAGTGTATTGAACAAATATAGTTAATTTGCATACCACACATGACAGCCAATCCAACACAAGATTGTGCATACCACATATGCATAGGCTCGGGCATGCACGCATGAAGGGGCGGTGGAAATTCAACTTGTAATAAAATTTGTTATATGTTCAATAAGTACGAAAATGCAAGCATATATATACCAAATAATGTGTTTCATGTTTCGATTTCGTTTTCCTTGTTTTGAACATGAACCCGGCTTGTTTTTTTTAAGTCATGTGTGCACGACTGGTAAGAAAGGTGGGGAAATGGAAGGAGATAGGGAACAGATGGAAGATCTGTCATATAGTAGCTAGGGGGATGTGTTCCAAATCATGCATGTGCTACTCTCTCTCCGTCCGGGTTTGAAACACTACTACAAAAACGGTTATCAGTAACGAACAAAAAAGCATATCACTAACGGGCGAGCCGCCCGTCACTAACTTCTTGCCAGTGATGTATTTAACATCAGTGACGGGCGGCCTGCCCGTTACTGATGTATAGCACATCAGTGGCGGGCACCAGTTACGACCGACACTGATATAGTTTTTGGAAGAAAAAAAAAGAAATGGCCCTCCCGGCCCTCACGTTCATCGATTCTCCAAATCGCAAATCTAACTAATTAACCAAATGATGCAACAAATCACAACAAATAGGTAAGCAAAGAATCCGGATTTTGGACACCGTACAATAGCAAATCACCGGAGGACAGATGCATACAGATAAAAAAAAGACAAATCCATTGCAGGCCAAAGTCGACGTCGGGGACGAACGTGGAGGCGCACCCTCGTCTCCATGGCGGCGGTGGCAGACACCATACCACACCACAACGGCGGCGGCTGGGACTCCATGGCGCTGCTCGCGACTCCATGACTCCATGGCCGGGACTCCATGGCGCTACCTGTGAGGGATAGAGAGTGAGAGAGGGAGAGAGGGAGGGAGAATCAATAGGAGAGAGAGAACAGAGAGCGACTTACCCGGATCGGAGACGCCGGCGGCAATGGTCGGGGTCGGGGATCTAGCGGCCACCGGGGTAGGGGACGCCGGATCCAAGGCGGTCAGGGTTGGGGGCGCCGAATCCGGCCGCGCGCGGGGTCGAGCCCGACGCTCCCTTGCGGTGTGGCGTCGTGGTCGGGTGAGACAGGAGGCGCGCCCACGGGTGAGACAGAGAGGAGTGGGGGCGGGTGAGATGGCTGGAGATGGAGAGGAGTGGGGGGCGAGGGAGATCGGGAGGGAGGTGGCGGCGGCCGGTCGACTGGAGCAAGGAGAGAAGAGAAGACCGGGGGGACAAGCTCGCAGTTGCAAAGAGAAGGGGGAAGGCGCTCGGGCCAGTGGAGAAGAGAAGGGGGAGGAGGTGGCGGCGGCAGAGAGGAAGGAAATGGGAGAGGTGGGGATTAGGGTTAGCCGCAGGGATTTTATAGGCCAGGGTTTTTTGGGCCTCAAAATGGGTTGGTCGGCCTGGAAAGTAACATCAGTGAAGGGCATAACAGTTAGGCCCGACACTGATGAGGCTAAACAATTTTTTTTTTTTGTATTTTTCATATTTCGTAACACAAAAAATTTGAAAACCTCTTTGACAATATTGTTTATCATGACAAGATGCATTGTTGTGCAAAAAATGGATACATTATCATAAAATGTGGCATAGAAATGAACAAAACTTTGGTCATTTGGTTTAAAACCTAAAGTTCAACAATGAGAAATAACAAATTTGTACTACATAGTTCATTTTTCAAATGCTAACATATGATATTATTGTTCCATCATGTTAAGCAAGAAAAAAAGAAGACTTTAGCAAAAAGAATCACATTTTTCTGATTATTTATGAATTAGTTAGGAGTTTTCTAATTTTCAAAGGTCTCCAGGGCTCATCAGTGGCGGGCCTAGATTTAAATCCCGCCACTGATGTGTGTTTTGTGATTTTTGCAATTTTTCATATTTGGCCTTTAGTGACGGGATTTCCACGCCCGTCACTGATGAAAGTTCATCAGTGACGGGCGCCCACAACTGATGAGGGGTCATCAATGACGAACGTGGTGCGCCCGTCACTGATGACCCGTCACTTATGTCTTGTTTTGTAGTAGTGAAATAGCTATCTTAGAAGAAAAAAAATCACGATTCACAAATGCAAGGTTCTTGCATGGATTTAGTTATTTTTGTTTTGATACTACTCCTTCCGATACTAATTTTTTGTCGAAAAATTACATATATCTAGATGCTTTTTAAGAACAGATACATGCATATTTGGACAAATTTGAGTTAAAAATTTATGATCAGAGGGAGTACTAAAGTGTTTTGGTTTGAATGTCAGTGTTTCATCTTCGTAATAAATGTTTTTTAACATTAAAACTACATTTACTTTCTCTCTTTTGTTTTATGTCTTGATTATAGCATTAAAGAGAAAAGCCTTGCGTACCCGGACCGCCGGACTAAGGAAGTGGAGTACTAACTAGTAACATAGTGTCTTGATTATAGCATTTTTCAAGAGAGGCCTTGCATATCCATACGAAGGAAGTGGAATACTACTAGCTAGTAACAGTGTATTATGAGTACCTTCCCTAGAGCTGTCAAAAAAGAATCTACCTCCCCCGGCCCCTCCCAAAAAGAAGGCAAAAAACAGAAGGTAGTAGTGCATTGTTTAGCACGAATTCATGTCTTGCCATCTTCTCACGCCTTGCTCTAGCTCTAGTCCATGGATCTTAGGATAGGGGTGGTCGGCCGCATGCTGATGCTGATGGCCGGATAGGTGAGATTGCAGAGCATTGTGGAGCTAAGCTAAAGCTAGAGCCATGTATAGAGACAGAGTGGTGTGGTAGAAGCTCGAGGGGAGGTTGCCCGACAAAGTCGTTAGTACTGTTCCAGCGTCGTCCTCTCCCATGGGATCAAATAATTCAAGTCAGTTGCTTTTGGGGACAAACAACAAGCATGCAGAAGAAATACGCTCCCGTCCTATAACTGCAACGCAATTTTATTTGAGACGTTCTCTTATTTGAAGCTCGACAATAAGGTCATACAAGTATCTGCTGCACAAGGTACAATTCAGCCATATACTCCTGTGTTAATTGAGAACTTCTCTGCTGATCTGATCTTCGATTGCAGTCCGAAACTTCGAGCAAGCTGATTCCGGAAAGCAGACTGCAAATTTTACCTTCGACCTTTTAAATTTTATTTTTTTTACCTGCGACCTGGCTGGCCTGGCCGGAGGTAGGCGGTAAAACCAGGTGGAAACTTGAAAGGAAACAGTAAAAAATTACTCCACAAGACCCACTGGGCTACATATTTGCTTGTTGGGCCTATTGTCTAAACTACAAAAGGAAGGAAACCAGAGACGCCGGTCAACAGGTCAAGCTTTTTACAGACAACATTCAATCAATGAAGCCGAGACGTGGGGCCGTGTTCTGTAGTAATGCGCGGGGGAGGGCCCAGCTGTCAAGCTTCCCACGGCACAGGGGCATCCGCGTGCGTGACCGCTCTCACTCTCACTGCGCAAATTTTGGAAGGGCCCCAACGCGACCAGCCAAATCCAACTACTAATGACTAATGCTGACACGGTGGTCCTCCTCTTTCTCCTTCCTATTCAATGAAGCTTCCTTTTTTTCACTCCCGTGTCACGAGGTCTCGGAACCATTTTGCTTCCTCCCCATATAGCCACATTTTGTACTTCTTGCTTCCGAATCCAACGGTTCCAACTTTGACTAAATTTGAATACATTTATACACTAAATAATGTCTAAATACATTCAAATTTTGACAAACTTGAAACATCTTTTGTTGGACGAAACGAGTAATTGGTTTTTTGTTTTTGTTGCTCTTGGATGCTTTTAGGGCATAAAGTACACAACTGAATTTAAGCTAACTACGTCACACGTCATCACCTTTGAGATTGCCTACCCACACTCGATTGTAACAATGCCCTCCTCTTAGGTCCTAATCTCCTTTTCTTTACTTGATATTTTGCGTTCACCTAACGAAACACCACCATGTAAAGATTGCTTTTCACTACAGCGTTGAAGTTGATTACAGAATTAACCATCAGAATTGGTCTCTCAATGTCATGGACTACCTCGAGATACACCATCGAAACCTTGGCGCGCACATACACGTCAAAGGATCCGTGTCTATCTAGTCTGACTAGTGAACTGTCAATTTTAACCTTGTCATGTCTCGAAGGTTTTAACTGTTCCCTCACTTCCTCTCTAATGTTACTCAACACCTAGTAATACTTTTCACTCCATTGTGAATGGGCTATTCTGAACTGACCATGTTAAGTTTTGGCTGAAATTTGTTTCCAACACCAAAAACATCAGCCTTTTTCTACGATAGGTGTCTGGATGACCAAAAAACCCTCGCTCTTAGGCCTCAATCAAATTTGTATTGTTGGTCAAGATGCAATTGCTTAAGTGCGTCATTTTAAACTTCTTAATATTAAAATAAACAAAAATAGGCTGGACAAATAGAATATCAAAAATCCACCGTAATAACAAATACAATTAGTGTCAGTGGATAAGACATGATATCAAATCTTTCATTCTCTTTTTTTTTCGACGATCAGATCTTTCATTCTCGTCCACATTCTGGATGAAAATAAACAACAAAATCATCTTTCATTCTCGTCCACATTCTGGATGAAAATAAACAAAAGAAATCACAGTAACCATAGTAAATGAACAGACATCACAGGTCCCAGTTAACTTGCCTCTAGGCTAGGCTTCAAAGATTAATCAAGTGGCAGAGAGACTGTTATTTTGAGAAGAGATCGTTACACTTTTTTTTTAAGAATGCAACCAACAGGCGCATCATCAATTAAAGAAAAAGAGCCAAAAGAATAGCGCAACGCCGAAACGCTAGCAAGTGGCAAAGAAGTTGAAAAAACGACTATGTGGCAAACGGCAATGCAAAGCGGAAAAGAAGATGAAAAAACGACCATGTGCCAAACGACACCCTACTCACCACATTGGCCGCAAAAGTGACTCTACCCCTAATAAGCTCGCATGTTCCCAATGGCTAAACTCCTCCCTAACGGCAAGAAGGATCCGTTGGACCGAAGGAGCTGCCCTGCTGAAGACCACATCATTCCGTGGCACCCACGTCGCCACCCGAAAGACCTTCCGACACAGTATCGAGAGGGAAGCCCACCAATCGCGACTCGAGGCCACCATTGGAGACCATCCTCGTTGCCCCATAAGCAGGTTCTCCCACACCTGTCTCGCGACGACACATCCCAAAAAGAGATGGGAAGTGGCTCCTGCTCCTGGTTGTAGAGGGCGCATTTGTGAGGGTGTGGAAGCCCACACCTTGCAAGCCGGTCTGCAGTCCAACATTGGTTTCTCGCCATTAGCCAGGCGAAGAAACGACATTTCGCTGGAGCCCTCGAGTCCCACACCACATTCGCTAGCGGATCCAACACGCGGTCGGCGAAAAGGTTGGAGTAAGCCGACTTTGCCGTGTGGACTCCATCCTTGGACCAATCCCAAGTTAGGGTGTCGGCCACCCCTTCCTCCATGCGAAGACCCTGAAGCCATCCCCATAGGGTGAGATACTCGTTTAGGGCCTCGCTACCAAGGTTGGGACCCACATCCTCATATCCCGAAAGCGAACACCTCGTAGCCAATCGGTCGGACAAAAAAAAGTCCGCCGCCCATCACCCACACTAGAGAAACTGGCCGCTTCGAATAATTAGCAAAAATTATAAATAAGGCTACGTACAATTTGCGTATCGTATACATTGGAGTATATGTTTAGATACAACTCCTATAATGGTTATTTTCTTCTTCTTTTTCAAGTCTAACGGTTTGTATCTTAGTATTGCTGCCTAAATAAACCTTCCTGTATTATGTTTCGTCAGAGAGAAATTATGAGTTTAACGCTAACCATATCTAGATTGACACATCCTGATTGATCACGGTGAATGCTGCAAAGGAGAGTGCTTATTACAAATTACTCCTGCCACCTAGCGTAAACGCACAAACTTAAGGCCTTGCTACTCCTTAACACTTTCTCACAGGAACTCGTAAAAAAAAAAGCCAAAACAAATAAAGAAAACAGCAGAGCAGCCGCATCAGTCAGCAGTATTCTTCCCTGCTTCTGCTCCCATCGCTTTCCCCTCCGCATCCACATCGCCTCATTCCACTCCAGATGCGACTCCACCACCGCCTCCTCCTCCTCCTCCTCCCCTAGCTCGCTTGCGCCCCGCCGCCAGGCGGCCCCCTAAATGGCGAGCGTGTCGGAGGACGACGCCGCCTCGGAGCGGTGCAGCGGCAGCTACAGCCCCAGCGCCGACGTCAGCGGCTCCGAGACCTCCAGCGACTGCTCAGCGCCCACCACGACAACCCGCCGCTTCCCCTTCTCTTCCTCCTCCGCCTCCGCGTCCCGCGGCCTCGCGTCGTCCTCCACCTCCACCTCCCAGCTCCCCACCCCCTCCGCTGCATTCTACCTCTCCAAGCCGGCCTCCGACCTCTCCGGTACGTACCTAACTGCGCGCCACCCCCCTTTGCTTAGATCTTACTCCACTTCGAAAATCTTCTTCTACTTTTCCCTGTAAAGAGCTTTTCCCCTCACGACTCACGAGCTTGCTTCGCTTTTGTGCTGTGTTTTGGTAGAGATCGACATGATGAAGGAGCGATTCGCCAAGCTTCTCCTCGGCGAGGACATGTCCGGCAGCGGCAAGGGCGTCTGCACCGCCCTCGCCATCTCCAACGCCATCACCAACCTCTCAGGTGCGCTGGCGCCCGTTAAATTAAGCTACATTCCCGTGATCTTTGACAATAATATATGGAATGTGTGTATTTGTTTCCGAATCCAGCGACCGTGTTCGGTGAGCTGTGGAGGCTGGAGCCGCTGGCCCCGGCCAGGAAGGCAATGTGGACGCGGGAGATGGAGTGGTTGCTCTCCGTTGCCGACTCCATTGTAGAGCTCACCCCGTCGATCCAGGAGCTCCCTGACGGCGGCGGACAGTTTGAGGTTATGGTGCCGCGGCCACGGAGTGACCTCTACATGAACCTCCCGGCGCTTAAGAAGCTTGATGCCATGCTCCTCGCGATGACCGATGAGTTCAAGGAGACTGAATTCTGGTATGTTGATAGGGGGATTGTGGTTGAGGACAGTGGTGGACCGTTCCCATCATCGTCGTCCTCGTCTTCTTGTGGGCGGCCTTCGTCGGTGCGGCAGGAGGAAAAGTGGTGGCTGCCATGCCCACGAGTGCCGCCCAAGGGGCTGCCTGAGGATGCCAGGAGGAAGCTGCAGCAGAGCAGGGATTGTGCAAACCAGATACTAAAGGCAGCCATGGCGATTAACAGTGATGTGCTTGCTGAGATGGAGATCCCGGAAGCATACTTGGAGACATTGCCAAAGGTAAACACTTGACTGTGCTTCTATAGTTCTGTCCATGGACGAGTTGTTAGGATTTAGGTTTAGCATACTTTGCTTGCTGATAAGAGTGTACCAATTGCATGGGATTCCTGTGAACGGGGGACCACTTTGCTTCCTACATCTTGTAAATGTAGCAGCTCAACGGACGCTTCTTTTTTTACTACTAGGTGGAGAGATGTCCACTTAAAGTTGCTAAAAGAATTCTGTAGCAGTTGCTAAAAGAATTTCCTTAAGGTTTCATTTGTAAGATGCTAGGAACGCCGGTCATCTGTGTAAGCAATTTGCTAACGCGCCTGAGAAGCATGCAGTTTCGCAATTATTATTTTCGAGAAAACGCAAAAAGCTTTGCGTCTTGATGCATTGATTAAGAAAGGGAGTTATGTACATGTCCGAGAGGGCAACACCACGAAATTACAACACTGCACAACTAGGTATCCGCCAGGAGCAGAGCAGTGCTCCAAGCCCAACCGCCGCGGCTCGAGACTGGAGCCTAGCGTCGGCGCGGGAGGCATCATTGGGAGTCGTGTTGTCGAAGACGGCTGCATTGCGATGCTTCCAGATCCACCAGGCCGTAGCATGATGATCGACACAGTGCCCTTTCTAGCCGTGGAAGGGGCGGAGCGGACGGATGTCTGCCACCAATCTGCGAACAGGATGCCGATGGTCGGTGGGATGCACGTGGAAGAGGCAGTTTCGCAATTTCGCACCCAACTATGTGAATACTAATTTTTCTATAATTGGCTAGTAATACTGCATTACATATGGAAAGTGAATCTTCTTCAGGTAACAACTGATATTTTGTGTGCTATATTTTGCATGCTTAATGGTTGCCCAATAGGATACTTGTTCGGTTGTCAGCGATCATGGATATTTCTGTCAATCCATCCATTATAATGTCCTACTTTTTTTCGCAGAGTGGTCGATCTTGCTTGGGTGAGATAATTTATCGATACATAACTGCTGAACAATTCTCACCCGAATGCCTCCTCGATTGCTTGGATCTGTCATCTGAGCACCATACGCTCGAAGTAGCAAACAGAATAGAGGCTGCGATCCATGTTTGGAGACTAAAAGGCCAAAAGAAATCTTCACCTCAAGCAAAATCAAAGAAATCTTGGGGTGGAAAAGTGAAGGGTCTTGTTGGAGATACAAAGAGTGATGTTTTGTCCCAAAGAGCTGATGGTCTGTTGCAGAGCTTAAGGTTGCGACACCCTGGTTTGCCACAAACTTCCCTTGACATGAACAAGATCCAGTATAACAAGGTTATTCTTCACATCTACTCATTTGAACACAATAGTTTTGGAGTGATTGCTATTCTTCTTTTGCATGACCTGAAACATACAAGTTCTTTTATCATCAGAACCTTGCCCTGTTAACATTATTTAAGTTTCTGCATGAATCATTTAAACATAGTATTCACCCTGTTTCTGGCTTATCTTGATCAGGATGTTGGCCAGTCCATACTTGAAAGTTACTCAAGGGTTCTGGAGAGCTTGGCATTTAACACAATCGCGAGGATCGACGATGTGATTTATGTGGACGATGCCACAAAGAAGTCTGCTGCTGCGGAGTCTGTTTCAATCTTCAATCGTGGCGTAGGCATACCTGTCCAGAAGAAAATCTCTCCAAGCCCATTCTCAATTCAGCACACACCATATGCCTCTCCTTTTGCTACACCCACTTTCTGCTCCTCCACTCCAGTTACTGGCAGCCCCAGAAGAGCACAGCCTCCACTAAACAAAATCAATTTGCAAGGAAAACAGGAAGTTAAAGTTGAGAAGCTCTTTTCTGGTGATCTAGAGAAGGTCTGGACTTACGCCGGAAACCTGAGCGCTAGGAAAGAGGCAGGAGACGCTCCTGAAAGGGATTGAAGGGTACTGAAGCAAGTTCTGATTTTCGGCATGCCTCAGCAAGGTCAACAGGTATCAACAGATCCTAATCTGGTCGGTAGAGCTAGATTCCCCCTGTACAGAAGCAACATCATTTTTTTTTGTGCTTCCTTAGCCTGATCCAAGGATTGTGTACCCTACTCACAAGTAATGGAGTAACACTTATGGCATCCGAACAGCTCCTAGTTTCGTCTGGCTGCCTCTGTCAGCTGTGTTCCCTTGTCCATGTCTATACTAGGATGTTGAGCTCAGCAGCAAGCCAGCAAGTGATTGAACTCCGCTGCTGCTCTTTTTTTGTGTCCCTGAGGAAGCCACCATTGGTGTTACAATCAACTGCGCCTGCAGTGGGATGTTGTACGGTGGCCATGGATTCTGATGTCTGATAGCTGTCTGTACATTCACCTAATGAATTGATCTAACGCTAGCTCTTCAAGTTTTTGCCTAGTATTGTCAAGTGTGTTTATGACAACTTATGTACTGTCAGTGGTTACTTGATTCATGCTTGACGTACTAGGACACACTCCTTGTGGATCCTCTATGGAAGGAAAATTATAATCAAGCGAAGTATTTAGTTCATATTTCAACTAAATACCGAAGCTCAGACAAAAATTACTTCCAGTCCAAAGATGCTCCAACCAAGTATACCTGGGGTTTGTTCAGGCCGGGCTTCATAAAAGCCTGACGGTCAAATCTGAAGCCCGAGCCTGGCCCAAAACACCAAAATTAGGCCATTTAAGTATTAAAATAATTATTTTCGAGTAAATAAATGATTTTTTATATCTAGTTTTCCTAAAAAAATACCCGTTTTAGACATTTCGGGCTTTCAGGCCGGGCTTGGGACTGGAAAGGGAGGCCTGAGCCTGGCCCGGGACGTCAGGCTTCGGGCCGGGCCACCATGCCAGGTATACAACCAAGTAACCAGTAACATTTTTTTAATCTGGTCTGAAACTAGCTTCTCCATGGACGAAGCAAAGAACACTTTGTTCCAGGATCACACGGCAACCTTGTGAGTTGCGATATCCAACTATCAACCAAAACCTGAGGCGAAAAAGAAGAAAAAAAGTATACCTGCCCTGCACTGCAAACATACCAAGTCCTGCCTTGGGCCTTCCTCTCTGATTTGTTCATCTAGTCGGAGGAAGAAGCATCTTGCTCGGCAACTCATCCCTGCACTCCAAGTCTCCGATTAATCCTGCCGGAACAAAAATTCCACAGTATAAGTAAGAGCAATGCAACGCAATGCTGCTGCAAACTTTGCAAGTTGCTTCTCCCCTCATACTTTGACAGTGAATGATATCCTGAGAAAAGACGAGCAACTTTACCTGTGTTCCTCAGCCGGAGCGGCATGGGCTCCACCGGGAAGGAAGCGGCGGCTACGGCGGCGGCGGCGACCGCGCAGCCGCAGATGAAGCTGCTGGTGGACAAGCGGTCGCGGCGGGTGCTGTACGCGGAGGCGCGCAAGGACGCGGTGGACTTCCTCATCGGCCTCCTCCGCGTGCCCGCGGGCCTCGCCGCGCGCGTCATCGCAAACAACTCCAAGCACGCCGCTGGCGCCGCGCCCGTCGCGCCCCCGGGCTCCCTGGGCACGCTCTACGCGGGCGCGCGCGCCCTCGAGGACGCCTTCTTCGTGGCCGCGGCGCCCGACCGCGACGCGATCCTCTGCCCCTCGCTCCCCTCCGCGGCGCTCCCGCTGCTCCTCGCCGCCGACCCATCCGCACCGGCGCCTGCACCGGCACCAGCCCCTCCGCCGCCCGCTCCTGCGAAGCGCTACTTCCGGTGCGCCGGCCCGTACGGGACAAACTGCCGCGGGAACCCGACGAGCGTGACGGACGTGGCCGGGCTGCCGTGCCCGGTGTGCCGGCAGCCGATGACGGTGGAGATGCGGTGGAGCCCCGGCGACGCGCACGGCAAGCTGGCGCAGGCCGCAGCGCAGGAGGCGGCTACGGCGGCCAGCGAGGGCGGAGGGGGGTATGTGAAGGGGGTGGTGAGCTACCTGGTGATGGACGACCTGACGGTGGCGCCCATGTCCACCATCTCCGCCATCATGCTGCTCAAGAAGTTCAAGGTCGCCGACTGCTCCGCGCTGGAGGAGCTCACCGTCGACCTCGGCCCCAGGGAGGCCGTGCTGCTGCTCAAGGCCGCGCTCGAGTCCACCACGGCGCTCACCGACGTCTTCTGCGGCGGCGTCTCCATCGATAGGATCGACTGAGGGGGCGAGAGGGTGATGATAAACGCCTGAATTGCAACTGTGTCAGGTTAAACTACAGAAAGCAACGTGTATTGCGGATCGACTGCGTGTATGATTAATTCAAACTACTAATTCATCGGGGAATGTTAAGTAGAATATGGATCGCGGCACGATTCACAAGGGGCGGCGCCGGCGATTATCGGACCGATCGTTCATCAATCCTCAGCCTCCTCCGTGAGAAGTGATTCGTATTTCTTTACTCAATTGATGGCAGTGGTCCGAAACCTTCAAGCCGTGCCGCTGTTGATTGGCTCAAACCATTGAGATGAGGAGCTAATAATGAGAATGCAACAATCTCTTTAAATACACTTTAAATATGCGTTTTTTTAATTACTCGTCAAAATATTACATGTATTTAGACACTTTTTACACATAGATACATCCGTATTTGGGCAAATTTGAGACAAATAATATCCTTATAAGGTGACTAAGAAATAAGTAAGTCAATCCTAACAACCTTCGGATTCAATCATTGACATTCATGCAAAAATCATGCAAGTACAAATGATTAGAAAAACTAAACTGGATGGCTAAATTAACCATGCAGTGTTTTTGCTAATTTAACCCCTTTGCCAGCTTAATGAACAAAGTGAACCCCTCTAAAACTGATTTGACAAAAATAACCTGAAAAAAAGCTCAACAAGCACCACGTGGACCTTTCCGCCATCTCAATAGACAATGGCCTCTTTGTTTCTTTAGGCCAACTGAGATGGCAAAGGAGCTTTGTGTCAACCGAGATGGAGAGGACAACTTTGTAAGTGTCAAAGTTCCTTGAATTCAAAGAGGGCTTTGTTTCTCGTCCGAGCGAGTTGCATATCATCAAGGCTAAAATTTTAAACAATCAATTTGTTTCTCGTCCGAGCGAGTTGCATATCATCAAGGCTAAAATTTTAAACAATCAACGTAACCAGTGTATATCTCAAATTCGCGAGGAAGACTCAATAAACTCTTATCTAGCGGCTCCGCTACGTAGCGGTAGCCCGCAACAAGCCTGCAACCACCCATGTGTTGACACGTGGCATCTTATATCATATATCGATAAAGTATATCATATACCAAAACCACATACCATTGACTGATACCATATATCATTGACTTATACCATATACCAATAACATATACCATTGAAATATAATAATGAGACGGACCAGGCCCAATGCCACGCGGCAGGCATGCAAGACAGCGGCATATGGCGGAGCCGTTAAAATCGCCGCTTAGTCCCACTCGTAATATACATTGCGTAATCTCTTATTATGAATTACAATTCTACTACAACTCTTTTTCTTATGAGAGACCTCAGTCCATGAAGCCTCTTCCGTTAGCTCAGTGCCCAGTGAATCGTCTTCTTCAACCTCGATACCGGCCAGATGTTTCGACATGCTGCTTTGGCGGTATTGGAGGCACGGGCATCTGAAACCAAGCGCCAGGCATCTTTTGGTGCTGAAACCAGCCACTTCTTCCAAAGTCTTATTCCTCATGTCAACGGCGAGCATCCACGCCTCGCCATCCAGGTGATCAACCTTGGCCATGAAGTAGACGACACCATCCTCATGCAAGCTCAGAGCAGGATACCCCACGTGGAGCCTGCTCAAGGTCGCCGGCTCCGTCGTCTCCATGGCTTCGTCACCACGGCGACGAGAACGAGGCTTCGGAACTGGAAGCAAGTGGGAGAAGCTGTCGTCCACCGTGATCTCGGAAGCTCTGAGGCTGCAGTCCAGGCACCACTTCTTCTCGGGACCCGTCCATGTCCATATGGCGGCCTGCCAGTCCAGCGAGTCGTAGGTGCTGCCGGCGAATGGAGTCAGGCACGGCGTGAACGCAGATCTCGACGTACTTGATAATGCCACCTTGGACGACGGCGATGCCCCGCTGGCTCGACGGAGAAAGGGCTCCGATCGCCACGTGAAGCGACAGGGTGCACGGCAGACGGATGTGGCGGAGGACGTCACCGCCGCGCTCGTCCCGCCGGAGCACGTCACAGACGAGGATCCCCTTGTTGGAGAGGTCGACCCAGCCGATCGAGCTGCCGCCGACGGCGATCACAGAGGTCGCGGATCTGTAGCTGTAGGAACAGCCGTGTAAACGTGTGGGCTCGACGCGCATGGGCGTGGTGCTCCACGCGCATGTCATTGAGTCGAACAGGTGGAGGGTGTAGTGCCCACGGAGGTAAGGGACAGCATCGGAGAGCGCGGCGACCGCGAAGAGCCCGCCGCGGCGGCGCAGGAGGCCGACTTGGCCGAGGTCGTTGAACAAGAACAAGCGGCGGCGGACGGTGGGGTTGGGGGGGGGGGGGGGGGGGCAGAAGCTGGAGCGACGGGGACTTACCGGCGCGGTAGACGAGGTACTCGATCAGGCGCGGGAAGCCGTCGAGGGCGACGCGGAGGAGGGCGAGGTCGCCGTCGGCGCGGAGGACGCGGGGCAGCTCGGCCAACACGGTGGGGCTGGGTGGTGGACGGTGAAGTAGGAGACGCGCGGCGGGCTAGCGATCCAGAAGGTGAGAGCGATGGCGTGGCCGCTGCGGGTGACGCACCGGGCGGTGGAGGCGTTGGTGCGGCCGTCGAGGTAGGCCGTGGCGTCCAGAAGGATCGACTCCGGCGGAGAGGAGTCTTCGTCGTCGTCGGTGGGGTGAGCGGGCGGGTGGTGCCAGAACATCCGATGGGCAGGATTATCGGACTCCATGATCGATCCGATACGGTCCAAGCGATCCCCAGGGAAGGCCAGCACAAGCTTCTTTGACAGCTTCCCACGGTACCACGTAATGGACTTGGAATCAAACACTCATCAGACACAACTGCTACCAATCCCGCTAGCGGCGGAGGCGGTAACGGTGAGGCGACTGCAGACTTTCGCATATTAGTACTCCTTGTCAAGGGAATTCCCTTGCCAAGGCAGGAAAAAAATATTTAGAAAATCCACAAACTCAAAGCAGGTTAAAACGTGCAAACAATTTTACAGAAATCTGGAGCAGCGGTTACCACAATTTACATGAATATCGTCTTAATGTTTTTTTAGCGAATGAATATCGTCTTAATGTTGCACACTTGTACACGCATATATAGTGCAAGAGAAAACACAACATATAAACAAGAGATTTCTTCTTCGAAAATGAAACCAATCTGCGAGAAAAATAGAAAAATCGTCACAAAATCCATGGCTTCATAGTCTGGGTTTTGATCTTCAGGTCGCTCCCCATCATCATCATCATCATCATCATCATCATCGAGATACCTGCTGCCTTTGGTGCGTCTTTCTTCTCCTCTCTGCATGGGGAAACCAATGAGATTTAGGTTTGATCAAGCGCCATGGCTCCCATCAACAGCTACTTAAACACTAGCAACTGCAAAATCCGTTTTGAATACAGTATTGGAACATTCACAACGGAATATCTTTATCTTTATCTTTACACTTGTAAAGATCTGGGTTGGTGGTCGTAAGTTCACTCCAACAAGACTACTCCTTAATGACTACGAAATTATCTAATTGCCACTTCTTTTATACATATCACGATCTTTTGACTATACTTGATTGGTTTTCATGACTTTCAAGATAATTGTTGTTTTAACAAATAGTATTTGACAAAATTCCTTTTATCAGATTTTTTTTAAAATATGAGTGACACATATTTAAACAACTCATGCATAATACAAATTCTTAATTTCGTAGCAGAGCACAGACATTTAGCTAGTGTTGGCTAAAATGAACAGTATGTTGCAGTTTCATTGTTGCAAAAATCAGACAAATTCCAGATACAAATAAGCAAGCAAAAATATCAGACAGAGTAGGATAGTGTATCATGCAAGGACGGCAAGAAAACACAAATTAATTGAGTTCTTACTTGATTTTTGTTCAGTAGTACACTCCGGCATCATGTGTGGGTTGGCGAACCTTGCCACTATAATTCATGCGGATGAGTTATCTTCCATATTGCCAGACTTCATGTCATCGGTTGAGCCATCCAATTTGCTAGAGTTTGTATCCCGATTCTGAATACTCGAGGAAGCCTGTTCTTCCAAGTTTTTTGAGGGTTCTGCCTGAGATTGACTAGTGATACTCTTATTGCTTGATGGGGGATCTCTTTCTTCAGGCTGCTCAGTTTTAGAAGCTACTGCCTTAGTTTCACCACCTTTAGTTTTGTCTTCCATCTGTATTTGTTGCTTGGATTCTTCAGATGTTCTCAAGTTTCTCTCAGATTTATCATCGGCTTGGATGCTACTTGGTACATCTTTTGTTGGTTTGGAACCATTGTTTGTGTTGTTGCTCCGAAGCTGAACCCCCGGGAGCGGTTCTCCTGGTTGTTCCAAAGCATTCCTTTGAGATGATCCATTGTTCTTTGGATTCATATTTTGATGGAAATTCGTCTCTTCAGCATCATTAGTTCCAGTGTCTTGCGCCTCAGTTTCTTCTAATTGCCTTTTACTGTCCTGTATTGACTGAAAAACAGCTCGGTCAACTTCTTGGTTTTTGCTGGATTCTTCGGTTGCATTCATGCTTTCCTTGAGCAGTGAAGGCTGTGCATCTCCAGATTCTGTTAAGATGTTAGGTCTTGCGGTTCCACTGGTTTGTATGCCGTCATCTTTAGATGATCTAGTGCTGGACTGGTCAGTTTGCTGTTGCTCCATAGACTTCTCTCCATTTGAAGTTCCTTTGAGATTGTTTTGGGAGGATGATGACACTAAATCTTCAGAGGCTCCTTTGACAGCACCACTTTCAGATTGACCAACTGCTTGACTGGCCGAAAGACTGACATTTGATATGGTCCTGGCCTGATCACCTTTAATCATAGTCGTTTTCTCATCTCTTGTCAAATCAAAGGAAGCTTTATCTGGAGACTGAACTGGATCCTTACCTATAATTCGAATGGTTTCATAACCGTTAGTTTTGTAAATACAGACTTTTGTCCTATTATGTATGAAGGCCCAATAGCATTCATGCCTGAACTGGTATAGGTTCAGTGAGCATGGATCACTCATTAAGAGTCTGAACTAGTGAGTTCCTGCATTATCCCTAGTGTTGTTCAGCCTGATTTTTAAAGAGTTTATCTGCAACTTTATGAGCTAAAACAAAAACCTGGATACTGAATAAGTCTACAGTATACTATTCTACTCCCTCCGTCCAACAAAGGATGTCTCAACTTTGACTAAATTTGAATACATCTATACACTAAGTCATGTCTAGATACATCTAAATTTTGACAAACTTGAGACATCTTTTGTTGGACGGAGGGAATAGCAGTCATAGGAAGAAGTGGTTTCGCTGACTTGGTGAAAAAAGCACCAGGGCTGAATTCTTGTATTTTACCTGAAGGGCGTGTAGTATCTGAATGTGTCGGCCCGCTCAAGCCTGCTGCTGACAGTACCGCATCTAGACTGCTGGATGCTTGTGACACATTGGTTTGATCAGCATCAGCAACATGTTCCCTTGATACAACAGAGGGAGACAGATGTGCAGAATGAGTTGAATCTTGATCTGCAATGCCATGAAAAGTGTTAGCAGTGTCAAGATTTTTTTTTTGTTGAACGAATCAGAATTATTAATTTATATTGTGTGCTCTAGGCATGATGTAAAATGGTCCAAAGGTGCATCCACACAAAAGAGAAACCAATTATCTAGTGGAGTGAATTTCTGCTTAGCAGTGCTCACGTGGTGTGGCAGCTTGTGAGGCATCAGGAACTGGTACTGGGTTATCCATAGGTGCAATGAATTCTTCATGATCGGAGAGTGGTCTTGGAGACTCAATTTTTTCCAAGAAACCAGCAGGTACACTCTGAATGATCTCAGTCCCTCCTGAAGCCTCTACTGGTAATGCTTGAGTTCCAGCAGGAGGCTGTTCCTGTGAATCACGTGAAGAACTTGTGGCTGGCCCATCACCCCTTGTACGATGAGCATCAGCACTTACTGGAGCTGATACAGGTCTATTTTCTGAGTTTTGTGCCTGGCTGGATGGAAGTGATATCTTTTCGTCAACAGCACCAGGCACATCAGGAGGTGGTCCTTCACGTTGTTCATAAGCATTTCCAGCATGGGGAACTTGTTCTTGGCTCCCACTAAGTGATTTTGCTGATCCACTGGCATGAAGGGCAAATTGAGTTTTTTCTTTGTCTGCAGCAGGCATTATTCCTTGTCGACCAACTACTGTCCGCGCCTCATTGGTTTGATCAGATGCAGCAACTATAGTCTCTTCTTTTGTTGCCTCGACAGAGAAAGTTGGTTGCGCAGAACGGGCTAAATCTTGAGCTGAAATGCAAGAACAGCGGAACGGTTAGTTTAAAAAGTAATCTTGTTACACACGACCCAACCAATTGTAGGTTTCCAGAAATATAACTGTTTGTCCACACTCCTGACAGAAGATAACTTCGTTACCTGACAAAGATAAGTTCTGTTTAGCAGGGGCTATTTCATCTGATGCTGTGCCAAATGGAGAGTCTGGAGTTGATGCTGGGACCACTGTAGGTGACAGGACTTCTTGATCAGTAGCTGGTGCTTCTAAAGACTTAGGTACAACTTGGTTGGATCCAGAGTAGAGTGGTGACTTAATTCTTGCAGGTAGTTGTGCCCCTTGATCATGTAAAATTCTTGTGGTTGCCTGTTCACTACTGCTAGGATCAAGCAAATCAGGAGTTGCATCAGAACTTTTTGCTTGACTGGAAGGTGGAGTTTTCTCTTTGTTGACAAAGGTGCCATGCACATCAGGAGGTGATCCTTCACATGGCTCAGAATCACGGTGACCATGAGAAACTTGTTCTTCCCTTGAAACTGGTTCCTTGTTGCGATCATCATCAAGCACAGGTCCAGAAATGCCTGGTACATGCCTAATGTCTTTCTGAGCAACAACTGGTTGGGACACTTTGCTCTCAACAGCTTCTGCAGTTCTAGACTCTTCTTTCCTAGATTCAACGACGGAAAGTGGTTCTGCAAAACAGAAAGGAGAACTGAACGTTGTTGAAGTTGAAAAATGGCCTTAATTGTCACGAAACTGTTAGTTTTGAGGAAAGTTCTTGTTTGATAGTAAGCTTGTTAGAAGGTACACTGTTTCTATAGACTAAAAGAAATGCTACAAGATGTACTGTTTTTCAACATGAAAGAGAATCTAATTACCGGACAGCGCGAATTTCTTTGAAGCAGGGTCTACTTCGCTCATTGCAGAATCAGGTTGAGCATTAAACTCTGATGCTTGGCCTGGTGTAGACGAAATGGCTTCTTGCTTAGTTGAAACTGGCCCAAGTTTTTTAAAGTTGTCCAAGGCATTACCAGGTATATCAAGGTTGGATGCAGAGTTACTTGGATCCTCACCATATGTTGCTTGAACTGCTGTAGGTGATTCTTTACGCTGATCAGGCATAATTCCTGGCTCATCATTACTGGTGGGACGAACATAACTATCGGTTGGCGTTGAACCAGGCCCAGCTTCTAATACTGTGGCTTCCCTGGATGGAGATTTAGTTATGTCCTTATCAGCTACAGCACCATGAGCATCAGGAGATGGTCCTTCATGCGGTTCAGTAGAGGATCCAGCATAGGTATCTTGTTTTTCACTTGAGACAAATGGGAATGTTAATTCATCAGCGTAATTATCAGGGACAACTTCCTGAACTTTTGCTGAAGCAAGTTGGGTATCTGAGGGCGGAGAGTCCCTTGTGCCTGATGCATGTGTCGTGCCTTCTTGATCAGGAATTGTTTGTGGTGTACTGGAATCTTGTCGATGACTTGGATCAATACCTATAATTTGGGGATTCATAACCGTTAGTTGTGTAAGTACACATTTTTGTCTTACCATTAGGTAAAAGGCACAATAGCTTTGTATATCGTGTATGCCTGAACTGGTATAGGTTCAAACAGAAGGGATTGCTCGTTAGAAGTCTGAACTAGCGAGTTCCTACATTGTCCCTAGGTGTATTTTTAAGTCTGGTTTCTCAAGAGTTCTTATCTGCAACTTTGTGACGTAAAACAAAATTCGTTATACTGAACAAGTCTACAGTATAGTGTCCTACCTTTCATAGGAAGAAGTGGGTTCTCCGACTTGGTGAGATAAGCATCAGGGCTAAATTCTTGTGTTTTCTCTGAAGGCCGTGTAGTATCTGAACTTGTGGGCTCTCTCAGGCCTGCTTGTGATACATTTTCTTGATCAGCATTGGCAAAATCTTTCCTTGATACAACAGAGGGAGACAACTTTGTAGAATGAACTGAATCTTGATCTGCAATGCAGAAATGATCAGTGTTAGAAGAGACAAAATCACTAACTTATATTGTGCAAAATTAGCGCTAGGCCTGGCCTAAAATGGTCCAGTAAAAGGTGCAGCCGTTGTCAATACAAAAGAGACCGATTATCTAGTGGAGTAAATTTATATCTAGCAGTGGTTACTTCACGTGGTACCTTGTGGAGCATCCGGAGCTGGTGCTGGACTAGTCATATGTGTCATGAGTTCTTGATCAGTGGAGGGTGGTCTTGGTGACTTGATTTTTTCCAAGAAATCATCATGTACATTATTAATGATCTTTGGACCACCTAAAGCCTCAATTGGTCCTGCAGGAGACTGTGCCTGTGAATCGTGTATTGAACTTGTGGCTGGCCCACCACCACTTGTATGACGAGCATCACCACTGATTCGTGCTGAATCAGGCCTAGTGTCTGAGTTTCTAGATGGAAGTGGCATCTTTTCATCAACAACACCATACACATCAGGAGTTGGTCCTTTACGCTGTTCATAAGCACTTCCATCATGTGGAGCTTGCTCTTGGCTCTCATCAAGTGGTTTTGCTAATTCACTGGCATGAAAATCAAATGGAGTTCTTTCTTTGTCCGCACTAGGTGTTTTTCCTTGTTGACTAATTATTATCCGTGCCTCATTGGTTTGATTGGATGCAGCAATGACGGTCTTTTCTTTTGTTGGCTCAACAGACAAACGTGGTTGTGTAGTACGAGGTAAATCTTGAGCTGAAATGCAAGAAACAGCTTTATTACTGACATAGCAGTTAGTTTTATTATTAGACCCCCCATCGATTATAGTTGCTAGAAATACTAACATTTGTCGAGACTCCTCACAGGAGAAAAATTCATTACCTGACAAAGATATTTTTTGTTCATCGGGAGCTATTTCATCTGATGCTGCACCAAGTTGAGAGTCTGGAGCTGATGATGGAACGACTGTAGGTGACAGGACCTCTTGATCAGCAGATGGTGGTTGGGAAGACTTAGGTACAACTTGGTTCGATTCAGGGTAGGGTGCTGACTTAGTTGTTGCAGGTAGCTGTGCCCCTTGATCACGTAAAAATCTTGTAGTTGGTTGTTCGCCACTGGTAGGATCAACATCAAGACTTGTTCGTAGCGCATCAGGAATTGCATCTGAACTTTTTTCCAGACTAGAACGTGGAGTTTTCATTTTATCGACAAAAGTGCCATGCACATCGGGAGGTGATCCTTCATGTGGCTCGGAAGCACGTTGACTATGAGAAACTTGTTCTTCCCTCGAAACTGGTTCCTTGTTGTGATCATCATCAATGACAGGTTCTGAAATGCTAGGTAGCCTAATGTCTTGCTGACCAATGACTGGTTGAGACACTGCACTTTCTTTAGCTTCAGCAACAGTGGACTCTTCTTTTCTTGACTCAATGACGGAAAGTGGTTCTGCAAAACAGAAAGAAGAATTGAATATTGTTGAAGTTCAACAATGGCCTTAATTGTCGTGAAACTTTTAGTTTTGAAGAAAAAATTTCAATACTAGTCTTGCTAGAAGGTACACTGTTTATCCAGATTAAAGAGCGGATAATTGCCTGATGGAACCATGTTTTGATCAGCAGGGGTTACTTCACTGGTTGCTTCCAGAGGTTCAACGTCGCCTAAGGCATCAGCAGCTACATTTTTAGGGTATATGGAGTCATGTGGAGCCTCCGGAGTTAGGGATGCTTGAAATGCAGCTGGTAACTTGTTCTCATGTCCATGGACAGGTCCTGTGACTGGCTCATCGCTACTGGTAGGAATAACATCATCACTGGCTGTGGCTGGTGCGGAATTAAGCCCAGCATCTAAACCATGTGCTGGGCTAACCAGAGGTGGCGGTGTCCTTTCATCAGCAACAGCACCATGTGCATCAGGATATCCAATATAAGAATCTTGCTTACGGCTTGGAATAAGTGGTTTAATCAATTCACTGGGTCGGTGATCCCCAGGACCGACTTCCAGAACTTCCGCAGAAGATTCACGTTTGCCTGGTGAAGGCTCTATGACTTGATGACCAAAGATCCTTTGCTGCACTATAGTTTGATCAACATGTCTCTCTTGTTCCCTTGATCTATCAGAGGCACGTGGCTGTGCTTGATGATCTGAATCTTGATCTGAAATGCAAGAAAGTACCTTAGTATAGGCATTTTTGAAAGAAAAAAAGAACAGGTGCCTTGTAAGTTTTCGAGTTGTAGCTAGGCATAATAGAAGGCACATTATTTTGGCCCGTTGAAGTTAAGATCAATTAACTAAATTACCCGGGAGTTAAAAATACTTTTCATCAGGAAATAAATCATCAGGTGCCATACCATGTTGACCATGTGTGGATAGTGCTGGGCTTGTCGTATGTGCCATGGATTCCTCAACAATGGCACCATGCGGATCAGGAGTTGATGATGGATCTTTCATTTTGGTTGGTGTAGGTGCTATATCTTGTTGACCAATGATAGTTTGTGACACCTTGTGTTGATTATGTGCAGAAACAGTAGAATGATCTCCCATTGGCTCACTAGAGGAAGACTTTTGTGCAGAGAGAGCTGAATCTTGATCTGAAATTCCAAAAAGAACTCACTGTCACACCTGCTGAATTTTTATGAAGCTTATTTTTCTTGCCAAATCAACTATAGACTTGTGAGACGGTGGACTATTTTCCACAGTAACGAAATATAATTACCTTTCAAGAGTGATCTCTGTCTGGCGGGAGCTATTTCCCCTGGTGCACTACCAAGATCAGTGTAAGGAGTTAATGCTGAGGCCGTGGCTTCTTGATCCATAGAGGATGGTTCCAGTGACTTGACATTGCCTAAGTTGTCCTCAATTACATCTTGGGTGGATTTGGAGTCATATATGCCCATGAAAGGTGGTGTTGCTTCACTTTCTGTATGTGGTTGTGCTACTTGATTGGGTAACAATCTTGCTGATGGCTCAATGTTTTGTGTGGAATTGGTATTCGGATCTGAACTTTGTGCTTGGCTAGATGGAGCTCTCATTCTATCTTCATAGATCATACTGCTTGCATCACGAGATGGGGCTTTAGATGGTTCTAAAGCCGGCTTGACACGTGACGCTTCTCCTTGGTTTCGAATTGACTCGACAATGTGATCCTCAGGAGCAACTTTCTCGAATTTCCCTGAAGCATGCTGGGTACCTGAGGATGTAGATTTTGATGTTCCTGGTGAAGGCGCTATGTCTTGTTGACTAATAGTTGTTTGTGAGTCCTTGGTTTGATCAGGTGCAGCAGGGAAAAGTGGTTTCGTAGACCTAGCTGGATCTTTACTATCCTCATTATGTGGCTCAGCAGAGGAAGTCGATTGTGTATCTTGATCTGAAACGCAAGTTGCGGCATAAGTAGTAGCGGAATTTACATTCAAAGGTAATTTTGGTATTTTCAGGAAGTTCTTTGTGTGTAGTTATCTGTCGGCCTGAAGATGGTATGCAAGACACAATAAGATAACTAACTAAGAGAAACTACCTTTTGGCGTGAATCTCTGTTCAGCAAAGGTTACTTCATCAGGTCTACCATTTCGAGAATCTGAGGTTGGAGCCTTTCTCATGTCTTGCGTGTGTTTTTGACCAACGATTGCTGGCAGTGTCTGTTCAACTGCAGCAACAGTCTGTTCTTTCCTAGCCTCAGCTGGGGAAGGTTGTTGAGCAGCATGAACTGAATCTTGATCTATGATACAAGAAGAAATGTCAGTGGTAGCAGGATAGGTAGCTCTAAGTATGCTAGAAGCTGTACTATTCTTCAACATGAAAGAGAATCTGCTTACCTGATGGGGCAAATTTCTTTGCAGCAGGAAGTACCTCACTCATTGCAGAATCAGATTCAGCTTCCAAGTGTGATGCTTGGTCTGGTGTAGATGAAATTGCTTCTTGCTCAGGTGAAAGTGGCCCGGGTTTCTTCAAGTTGAACAAGGCATTAGCAGGTATATGATGGGTCGATGCAGGGATGGGTTGATCCTTAGGATTTGTTGATTCAGTTGTTGTAGGTGATTCTGCACCCTGATCAAGCAAAATTCTTGGCACATCACCACTGGTGGGATGAACATAACTATCAGTTGGTGTTGCATCAGACTTATATTCTAAAACTGGTGATTGCTGAAATGGAGATTTAATTTTATCCCCATCATCTAGAACATCATGAGCATCAGGCCATGGTCCTTGCTTTTCAGTTGAGGCAAATGGCCCTGTTAATCCATCAGTGTCATAATTATCAGGAATGACTTCTTGCACTTTTGCTGAAGTAGGTTGGGAATCTAAGGCTGGAGAGTCTCTTGCACCTGGTGCAGGTGTAGTGTGTTTTTTGCTTGGTATTGTTTGTTGTGCATGGGAAACTTGTTCATGACTTGGAACAAATGGCATTGGTGAATCATCGGTGGGAAGATTATCAAGAGTGACTTGCTGAATTTTTCTTGCATTATGTTGGGTATCTGAAGATGGAACTTCTCTTGTGATTGGTGTAGGTGGTCTCACTTGGTGACGGAAAATTGTCTGTGGTGTCTTGTTTTGGTCCGCTGCAGAAACAGTAATATCTCCGTTTCTTGATTCAACAAAGGACAAGGGTTCTGCAGCACGAGCTGATTTTTTATCTGAAATGCATGAAGCAAACCATTAGATTTGAGGATCTTCTTATGTTCCTAATCTTCCCTAGGTTGGTCAGAACTCAGAAGGTTTGTATTTTATTCAATACTTAAGACTTGAATGTAATTAGTTACCTGATGGAGCAAATTTCTGTTCAGCAAGTTGGGCCTCCAACGTTGTTGTTAGTGTCATGCTTTCAGTTAAGGTTGGCTTGGAAATTTTGGTTGTGTCCAAGGCGTTGTTAGGTACATCTTGTATTGATACAGAATCACGTGGAGCCTCAACCGGTTTTTGTGTCTGAGTTGATTCAGGTGGTTGTGACCCTTGATCACGTAAAAATCTTCCGACAAGCTCATCATCACTGGTAGGTCGATCATTTACTGGGGTTTCTGTTGAACCAGGCCGAGTTTCTGAACCTTGTGCTTCACTAGCATTGAATGTTGTCTTGTCACCAACAGTAGCACCATGAGTTGACAAACTGGCATCAGGAACATATTCATGGATTGCTGAATCATACTTGGCTTCTGGGGCCTTTGATCTCTGGCCATCAGATGTGTCAACAAACTCTTGATCACCAATTTCACGAGTTGCTTTCCTGGTAGGCACTGAAGTGGCACGACCATCCACAGCTTGCATTTGTACTTGCCCAGCTCCCTCGGCCCTGTCAGCTCCTGGGAATGATGGTGGAGCACGTCGAACATCGGTTTTTTGTGCTCTTGCTGGTGCAGGTTCTTGAATCTTTGGTGTTGGCTTTTGATCAACGGTAGACACACCCAGCACATCATCACCAGAATTAGAAGTTACATCTTGTAATGGCACAGATGTGCGCCGCCACTGATCAATTGTGGATGATTTGCTAGACATATCTCCATCGGGAGTTTCTTGTAACAGTTCAGTGGCATGTTGGACTTGGGAAGTTGGTTCTTGGCCAAATAGGAGTGGTTCCTCTTTATGATCATGAACACTGTCTCTTTTAAACGGTTCTTCAGTTCTGTGGCCATCATGAACTTTTGCTCCGGATAGTGCTTGGGGAGTTGGTTTCTCTTCAGAACTGGATGTAACAACAGGATCTTGTCGACGCTTTTGAACATCGGTTGTTTGTGCTCTTGCTGGTGCAGGTGGTACCATTATTTGCTCAACTGGCCTTTTGATCATCTCATTGGCACCCCTAGCACTGGGAATTGGTTGTTGACTCATCGGTGTTGGCTCTTGATCAATGGTAGACACACCCAGCACCTCATCATCAGAATTAGAAGTTACATCTTGTAATGGCACAGATGTGCGCCGCCACTGATCAATGGTGGAGGATTTGCTAGACATATCTCCATCAGGAGCTTCTTGTAATAGTTCAGTGGCATCTTGGACTTGGGAAGTTGGTCCTTGGCCAAATAGGAGTGGTGCCTCTTTATGATCATGAACACTGTCACTTTTAAACGGTTCTTCAGTGCTGTGGCCATCATGAACTTTTGCTCTGGGTGGTGCTTGGGGAGTTGGTTTGTCTTCGGAAGTGGATGGAACAACAGGAGCTTGTCGACGCTTTTGTGTAGAGCCATCTGCTCTCATAGCTGGGAGGGTTTGAGCTTGCTCACGGCCATCTTGTGCAACCAGAGGGTCCTCCTGATAAACAGAAGGTGGTCTCTCCACCTTGATAGGGCCTTGAGAATCTCTTGATGTAAAACCAGTAGTTTTTCTTTCTCCATATGTGTCTTGAGCATCTCTGTACACCACTGTATTTGGTGCAGAGATAGTTTCTCTATTTTCTATGCCTTTATCCTGAGCATCTTCTTCAGCTTTTGCTTGCTTTGACACAGGAAGAGCAGTTCGTGGAGTGTATGTAGGTTTTGCTGGCCTAGTTCTATCTTCGACATAAGGAGAGGTCTTCCGGAATGCTGAAGTTGTGCTATGAGAATCTTTGATCTCTTGTGTTGGTGGAGTAACAGCTGGTTGCCAAGCACTCAAAGGTTGCTCCCTAGATGACATTGAATCAGCAGGCTTTGAATCTTGAAATGTGTCAGCAGCATCTTGAGGTGATATCCGTCTACGTGTTGAACCAGTTCTTCTAGGGTGCTTGATGTTATGTTCATCACTTATTACTTCAGATGGCAGAGTCAATCTGGGATCATCTTGAGTTGGTACTTGCCCTGTTGGAGTATTTGAAGCTTGCCAAGTATCAGAAGGTTGCTTTCTAGTAAAAGCAGAATCACCGGCCTTTGGTTCTCCATCAGTTCCTTGAGCATCTTGATCCACATTTTTCCTTGGCTTAAAAGCATTCTCCCTTGATTGTTTGGTGGTGCCTTCAACATAGTGTCTCTTTTTCAGTGGTGAAGTTGCACGAAGAGGATCTTCAGTTGCATCAGCTCTCTGAGAATCCAAAGGTTGCACTTGCGATGATGCAGAATCATGAGTTTTTGCTTCTTCAAAGGTAACTTTTGCTTTCTTGGTGGTGCCTTTGGTATCAGAGTATCTCTTCTGGACTGGTACAGTTGTGCCACGAGCATCAGATACCTCTTGCTTCGGGAAGGAAATAGCAGCTTGAGCGTCTGAAGGTTGCTCTTCAGATGATGTGAAATCAGCAACATTTGATTTTCTCAAGACATCCCTAGCATCTTGAGCTGCTATATGTGTTGGTATAGAAGCAGCGGCTCTAGGTTGCTTCCTAGTTTCTTCAGCTCTTGGATATCTTGTTGGGGATGGTCGACTTAGACTGAGAGTGTCTTCATCTGCTGGTTGCTTTGATGGAGTAATTGCAGATTGCCAGGCATCTGGAGGTTGTTCTCTAAATGATGCAGACTTACGAGCCTCTGCTTCTTCAGAGGTACCGTGAGCATCTTGAACCACCATTTTACTTGGCTTAAAAACAGTGTCTCTGGGATGTTTGGTGGTGTCTTGAACAGCAGCATATCTTATTTCAAATGGTGAAGTTGCACCACGTGGATCTTCAATTGCTTCTTGCTTTCGTGAAGGAGCTTCAGTTCTCTGATAATCCAAAGGTTCAGCTCGGGATGACGCAGACTCAGAATTTTTTGTTTCTTTAGCATCTTCACCTGCCATTTGTCGTGGCATAGAAGAAATGTCTTCCACTTCCTTTGTGTTGCCTCTGGTGTCAGGATATCTCTTTTGGGATGGTGCTATCATGCTGCGGGCATCATTTACTTCATGACTTGGGAGTGGGCTACGAGCTCGCCAATTATCTGAAGGTCGTTCTCTGGGAGACCAGAAATCACCAGCCTTACTTTCTTCAAAGTTGTCTTGAACTTCTTGAGCTGCCATTTTCCTTGTCCTAGAAGCAGCAAGTTTAGATTGTCTTGTAGTACCTTCAGCAGCAGAATATCGTTTCTTGAATGGTGTAGTAGTTTGAGGATCTTCAGCTGGTGGTAGTTTTTGTTGAGGAGCGTCATCTTCAGCCATCATCTGCTTGGGAGCAGCTGTTTCTCTATCCCGCTTCCTGTTATATGGAGCATCTGTGTATCCTGTTTGCAATGGTGCAATTGCTTCATCCGAAAATTGCATTGGTGGACGAGCATCAGCCCGATGGGAATCCAGTAGCTGTGATTTGGATGATGAAGCATCCACTGTCTCTTCTTCAGTGCTGCCTTGGGCATCATGAGGTACTGTTGGCCTTAATGCAGGAGTTTCCCTAGCTTGTATGATGAGCTCTTGAGGACCTGACTGTGGTGCCGTTGCACGGCGAGGGCCTTCAAATGCTGCCTGCTTCGGTGGAGGACGATCATCCCCTGGAGCATCTGACGGTTGTGATCCAGAGGATGCAGAGTGGTACGTCCCTATTCCTTCAGAGCTATCATGTGCATCTTTAGCCCTTCTTTCCCTTTGTGCAGAAGCAGTTTCTCTTGCTTCCTGGGTGGTCTCGTGACGCTCATCATATGCTGTTTGGAATGGTATACCTTGAGGAGCTTCATCTGTTACACGCTTTGGCACTGAAGCATATTTTCTCCGATCAGCAGAGACAATATTTGCTTCCTCAGTGTGCTTGCGTGTATAAGGAGGACGTTCAGCACCTCTAGGATCTGATGATGCATCGTCCTCCTCAGCAATTCGTCGAACATCAGCAGCTTGTTGCCAAAGCACAGAAGAAACATCTCTTCTCGGACCAGTGTATCGTGCTGGAGTTGTCATTTCCGGTCGTTCTTCAACCAGTTGACCATCCATAATCACTGGTTCTTGAGCAAGAGGACGAGTGTTTGGTTGTTCTGAATTGGGTGATGAGTTCTGTTGCACATCAGTGCTAGGTTTAACTTGTTGGGTAGGTATTAAATGGTCAGTTTCTCTCTTTAGATTACTCAAACCAGCTGTAGCAGCATGCCACTGCTCAGCCAGCAGTTTCTGATGAGCTTCAGCTGAATGGGGCTTCCCAGAAGTATATGAAGCTCCCTGGTCAGCAGATCTGCCATAAATAATTTCAGAAGATTTTTGCAGAGTACGCTCAGTGTATGAAACTGATCCCTTATCCTGGGACTCAGCATTGCTGGTTGTGCTGTCAGTCTTATAGAAACTTGATGCACTGAGTTGCTCAGGATCTTCTTTGGCTGATCTTGGACTGGTTTTTGCATGATTAGTGGAATATCTGGGCCCACCAGTTTCAGAGATTTTGTCCAACATTTCTGAAGTTCTTTGTGGAGTTGGTTTAATGTAGGGTTCTGTTTCATCAGTATGGCTGCTTGCCTTGTAGAAATCAAACACATGAAGGTTATTAGGTGCCTCCTTGAATGAACTTGGCTTGGATTTAGTAGGGAGGTCTATTGGGAGGTCTATTTCAGTGGCTTTAGATGGAAGTGAGACATCTGTAGTGCTGGATATATCAGCATCATTTCTTGAGGGCTTCTTATCAGAAGTGGTGGGAGAGGTAGCTGGCATAAAGAAGTTGCTTCTTCTTTGGACAGGCATTGGAGGTTTTTCAGGAACACCAAAAGTACCTTGGACTGAGGCTGGTGGAGTTTCTTGATGTGTAGTGAAAATGCTAGGGTGTTTGCTTCGGGCAGCTGAAGATTTACGAGAGGAAGGAGTACTTAGGCTTGAGGATACTTGTGCCTCACCAGTGGAAATTTTGGTAGGACGAGGCTTCTCTGCTCGAGGAGCCATGGGATATGTTGAGATGATACCAACAGGAGGAACCAATATTGTCTGAGATTTTGTGCTAGTATGCTTCCTAGAGTCTAGACGACTGCGGAGTCTGGTGGTTGTAGGATGCTCTCTCAGCCACTGTTGCTTCTCAAGTTCCTCCTGTCTGTGCTGCTGCACCACCTTCTTTATATCCTTAAGCACATTCTGCCAAGAATCCCGGGTAGAAATTGCATTCCACCACCTCTGCACATTCTTCCTTGAGTCATATAGGTACACAAACTCTTCAGATTCTGTGATGTGGTAGGAGTTTGGCAGGTGTACTAGGTCAGCAAGAGTGAACTTGTTGCCAGCAAGGAATTCACTATCACCGAGCCTTTGCTCATAAACTTCCAGAACTTCTTCTAGTTTTCTCTTCTGCAAGTTTATACCATCATCTTCTTCATCAAGGGGAAAGGCCAAGTGGCAGAACAAGGACCGGCTCGGAGGGTTGAAAGCATGTTCTTCATGGTGGAGCCATTGCTCGATGGATGCCCTCTCAAGGGAATCCTTCCCAAGGAGGAACGGATATCCATGATGTTCATAAGTTTCTGCTATATAGCGGCAGATTTCTCTTGATTCTGGAATAGAAACAAAGAGAAATTGTGAGTAGGCATAAATCACTTCATTTTTAATGAAGGTTTGTTTTCAACAACAAACAGAAGTACAACGAAAGTGGAATAAGAAAAAAGTAGGATAAAGCTTGAATGCCATGAGCAGTTGAAATTTGAAGTTCTATTTGAATATTGCTGATAAATGTTCTGGATCTGTTTTCTGACACTGGCAAGATAGAGATAAATTCTACTTCACGTGTCACCTAATATGAGATGAAAATATCAGGAGCAGCTCATCATGAATCGCATTTCCCTCTATTAGAAGAAAGTTTGTTTCTCTCAAGAACTGTCAGGCTCCTAAGGGTCAAATCATGATCGACGTTTGAGATGTCAAAGTGTGACAGGTTTAATATTCCACTACAAGGCTATGCCAATCAGCACAATAAAATGATCTAGTGTCTCATGTTTAATGTGGACTAAGCAAATATACGGCAGAGCTTACATAGTTCAATAATAATAATCAATTCCGTTATCTAATGAACTGTATCCATAGCACTCACAATATTCGTCCTACAGATTTATTAGTGACTTGTGGGATGGTTTTGGCTTACAATTATATGGCAACCAATGATTTTACCTTCCTTCATCAATGTGGATATTAGTAAGTCAGGAAAATCCATAATCATGTCATCTAACTTCTAAGAATAAATTATATGCAAAGAAATAAATGTTAGGTTTTATAGTTAATGTTTAATTGATAGATCGTCCCCAGTAAACATGGGAATTTCGATGTCTGATCTTTTTACGAAGCTGCATTTTTTAAGTCTGCTTTTATGGCAAAGTGAATCTTGTTGTACTTGTTTCAATGCACAGTGCAAGTCTGTAAAATCCATTTTTCTGCTTCGGAATTAACTGTTTGGCGTTCACACATATTAAACAGGAATTACTACTACTATATGGATTAACTACCCTACGTTATGGTGACTGACTGAAACTTCCTTTTTTGCATTCCGAAAGGCACAAGAAATAAAGTTTCATAACAGATACTAGTAGCTTGCAATTTATACAAATTTCTGCCAGACTATCCAGATTGCACATGTTTCTGATGAAGTTTCCTAGTTACAGCCCAATAAATAACAACTCTAGAAAAGATAAGGATGGGCTTCCAGATATGTACTCCCTCCGATCCTAAATTCTTGACTCAAATTTGCCCAAATGTGGATGTATCTATTCTTAAAATGCGTCTAGATACATGTAATATTTCGACAACAATTTAGAATCGGAGGGAGTAGGTCAATAATGGAATGGCAATTGATTCACAAATCTGAAACATTACCTTCAAGGAATGTATGTCCATCGTAGAATGGAACTGGAGCATGATTCGATGCCTATAGAGTGCGCATGAAGAAAATTTAATGATGATATTAAACTGAATGAGCTCTTGAACAGTTGATTCCGTTCACAGTTAAGAATTAGAGACATCACGTACCTGAAGTCTAAGTAGGCTCTTGTAAGAGGAAGCTGTGTGAGTCTCAAACTTTATATCCTTCTCATACAGGCATGCAAGCACCCTTGACACATCAGGTAAGATCATAGATTTCTCATGATACACCCTCACAATCGGTGCTCCAGTACTAAGCCCTGCCATGATGGCTAGAGCCTAGGTTACCAATGCTGAAATGATGTGAAGTAGATGTATTAACTCCCTCATTGTCCCATATGGTAGGTTCCAAGGCTCTCTGATCAAGCAAAGAGAAGATGCTTAAAGTGGGAAAGTAGAAAAGGAAAGTGATCCTGTTTTTTTGGATCTTATTAGTTATTAAGCACAGCACCTCAGACATGGAATTTGTGCAGTCAAATGCAGTCGGGCACTGGTACACAGAACATCATGCCACCAAGTTTGGTTGTAAAAGGATGCAAATGTACAGTTTTGAGGTCATATAACCAATTTACCATAACCATATCATCTTGATACCGTCACATCAACTGAGTCCTAGCCTTGAGAGTTGAGAAGTTACATACCCTCATATAACATATACCACAAAAATCACAATGGCCCTACATAACTAGTCAATAAAAAGTTCAAAAAATGGCATGTATTACAAATTAATGTTTATGCATATAGCCCAGAACATCCCATGCCGGTTTTGGTTCAATATGAAGGGATTAGACACTACCCATTCAATTTGGCATGGTAATCACACTAATATCCCTATCGATCTTAATGGATAGGGCTTAACCTCCTCCTATCCAAACAAGACTGGTGTAAAACAAGCACAGTTCATTTCTGGGGTACTAGATGAAAAACAGTGACTCTGAAGGCAAAGAGTAAAAGCTAAGTGCTCTCAGCTGCACCATCCCTTTATTCATTCCTTGGTCCTTTCATCAAAGCGAAGCAGAAAAGTAATGCTAATAATGCAAGTTTAGCATCAGAAGGGCAACCCCTACTGGCTACTGGTTCCGGGACAATATCACCAAAGACTCGAACGTCATTGTCAACAGATGTTGATGCACCAGGAATCCTTTATTCTAATTCTGGCCACAACGCATGAACAAAAAAAAATTATTGGCACAAGAGAGCTGCCAACCTCAACTCACTTTGTTCAGAGCAGAGTTGGGCATGCATGTGCCTAGTCACCGCAAAAGAGGGCAACCAGCCTCAAATTATACTGCTGTGCATTGCTGAGATATCGTTCTCAAAGCACGACCAGAACTGTGAAAACTCAACCAGGAGAGCAGGGCACTCAAGTTGTGAGCAGCATGTAGAAAGATAATCACAACAAAATGATGGGCACTGAAAAGAATAACAACATGCCCTAGACTTGGCTTATTATTTCATCTGCGGACTACAACCTGTTAGAAGAATCAGATTAAATAATGTACAATTCACAAGCACTCACTTTCTATGTTACACCATGTAATGAAACCCGGAAGTAATAAACAGAAAATCTATTGGTGGCGGCTGATGTAACAAACCACAGCAGAAAATTGCCATTTCGGTTCATTGCAGCAGACATATCTCAATGTACTGGCACTCGGTATGCTCAGGAACATGCATTGATCTTTGCGCAGAGGCTCAACCCTTCCAAATGGATCTCAACCATGTACATTCGCTCCACTTTAGTGTCCTCTACCCCTCAAAGCCGAAAAGAATCCCCCGAGGGTTTTATCCTTGTGCTTTCCCTCGTGCTCATCTCCAACCTGCACAATCGGTTCATAAGAACATTAACCTTCATGCATTGAAGTCAGTATTAAGTCTCGGTCATATACCTCCTCTGCGATTCTCTGAAGAGTTTCTAATATTTCAGAGAAATCTGGCCTTTGAGTGGGGTCCTGCTGCCAACACTTCTGAAGAAGCTCACCAAGCTTTGCATGAGCATTTTTAGGTACTGTAGGCCGCAATCCCTGAAAAATCAGGAGGAAGCTTGCCATATCAAGTAAGATTTACTGCATCAGCAAACTTTCCAAAAAATATGTCTGTTACTTTGTATTTTACAAATCTGCATGACCTCATGAAACATAAGAAACTGACAAGTTATGGTATCTGTGTGGGGTAGTACAAAACAAATACAAGAATCATAATCATGATATTGTGTGGTTAACAAGATAAGTTGCGTAAAATTTCCACTTCTAAACATAACAAGAACAAATAAGACTACGAATGGGAGAAATTAACAACAAAGTTTTACCTTCTGAACCACACCTACAGCTGCTTGTAATGGTGTCAGGTACTCATAAGGAATCTGCAAGGGATAGAGGGATAAACCAACTATCAACTCATTTCAAAAGAACAAAATTAACACAATGAATTAATAGAGTGGCAGAAGAGTGGTGAAAGTACCTTCCCCGTGAGTAGTTCCCACATCAAAATTCCAAAACTAAAAACATCAGCCTTGTGGTCATAGGGCTTGTGTTCAATGACCTACAACAGATAAAATTTTGTAAGATGATATACCAATTGCAGGTTTACAAAGAAGCTCTCTGTTTCTTAAGTTTATCGCCACTGCAAGGTTTCAAACCTCTTTGAACATACAATTTTACAGCACTATTAAGACATAGAGAAAGATAAATCAAGTCACTATGTCGCAAAGGTAAGATGAAGCTATCAGAGCATGCAAGTCGAAATATTTGATTCTCCAATGACCTTAGTCTGCACACCATCCCTATCGATTGGTAATTATTTGATGACTGAAGATTAAATACACATTTAATATTGAAACTTCCACTTTAGTTTCAAAATTTATAAACAACAAAATGGTCATCCATCTTCTATCAAACATATGGACCAACACCAATTTTGCCCACATGTCAAGCACAGACCATGGAAATGAACTCAGAGCATTGCGCCGTTTCCTTTTTAACCGTGAGGTGATTCAGAATATTCGCTGTGAGCTCTCTATATCCATGGATATTGTGGTAGGTGGCCAAATGGTGGATTAATATAATAATACAAAGTGATGTTGTAAATATGGTTTTTTCTGCTGCATTTGGCAAAATATCATGGACAGATTATACATGTTTTGGTGGCACTTAAGGCAGCTTCTCAAGGCATGAGTGATGCTGTGCAAAAATATGAAACTGAATAAACAGCAGTGCATTGGCGCACTGGAGGCCAGGTCAAGGGAGCTTCCCAAAGTCGCATAGAACGGAAGAAAAGGAAGCTTCAGAGCTTGGACATGTAGAACAAATGTGAGGAAAATTTGTGACTGCTTTCTACACCGCCATTGCATTACCAGCTGATCGATGAATCTGAAAAAAAATATGTCTAGCACCATTGTGCAGGCTGATAGGAGTTTTATTTTGGTATCACGAGTTGCTATTTTTGGGGGGACATGGTGGTGCACTGGTGCCTTATTCACAGGCATGTAACTAAACATTGCTAGGTTGCTGGTGCACTAACACACTGTGTATCGCAAGTTCGCAACCTCTGAACCTTACGATTTCTTCCTTTTTAATAAAAAGTTCGTTCCAGGGTGTTTCCCTGTCGATCTCAAAAAATGAACTCAAAGTTTACGTATTTGGGTTCTCAGCCTCACTCTTTGCAGCTTAGACTTGAACAGGAATACTAAAACAACTAAGTCATTGATAATGGTAGCACAGTTAGTAGTAGAGAAATCCACCTCTGGGGCCATCCAACGGTAAGTCCCAGTTTCTGCAGTCATTACTCCAGATTGAACCTTAACGCGTGCAACCCCAAAATCCGCGACCTTAACCATCTGCAGAACGAAACAATCAGTTAGGCAAGTTTATCCAATTCTACTTAGTAAACCATGCATTCTGCAGTTCATCACAAGGGAATCCCAACAAAGAAAGAGAAGAATCAAGATCCGCAGTAACCAATCACTTATCAATGACAGCAAAGATTTGGCTATGCAGAACCAGCATCTAGACAAAAGTAAAATGCATTGCATCGCTGTCATGGTCTTTCTTCAAACCAAATTGTTCCATGATAAAAGAAAGCATGCAACATGAATAATTGGAAGTAAAGAAGGAACTATGTTCTCAGAATAGCTTCCATACAGGCATACATTACTTACCCCATTTTCATCCATAAGAAGATTGGCGGTTTTCAGATCTCGGTGAATGATATTATTCTGGTGTAAGTAGCTCATGCCTTTTGACACATCAATTGCAACTCCAACCAAGGCAGGGAGCTTGAAGACACCTTTATGTTTATGGAGGTAATCATACACACTTCCACCGGACATATATTCTGGAAGAGTGAAGAATAATCAGGTTCAGTCGTTATCACCATTACTATCGCAATAAGAAAATGGAACCAAGATAGGATAGCCTTTTGTTTATAATACCTGTAACTATACAAAGCCTTGGAGGCTTAGTGCACGCACCAATAAACTGCACAACATTCTTGTGACGAACCTTTCTAAAATACAAAATACACTCCATAAACTTAAAAGTAAATGGGAAAGCACGAGAAGCACTGATGGATGGCACTGATCCATAAGGGTGATGCTTTTAACATGTAGCTGAATTGCATAAACATGAAATAATAGTAGTAGCAAATAATTTAGCAGTGAAAACATAATGATATAAGCATCTGAGAGATTGAAACTAATATTTTTAGGATGCAGTTCACTATTTAACAGAAGATGCGGGACTAAATGAGCTGAAGTACATACATGGAGGGAAAAACCACAGATTTATGTTCAAAAACCTTAAACATACACTTATTTAGCTTGGCAGAATACCAATATCACAAGAAGAAACGGTCTGTACATTACAGGAGAAAACAGAGATATGATTGAACCCACCTCATAATATAAACTTCCTGGGCAAATTCACGCTGCATGTCTGCATTGACCCTCTCGGGTTTGAGCACTTTAATAGCAACATCTTGACTACAGTATGTACCCCGGTAACTGGGAAGAGAAACATACTAGTCACGTAACTGCACCAAAGTTGAAAATGGATTTTCATGATAGCCGGGAAAAAACACTCACAGATCACCATATGATCCGGATGCTACTTTATTCCCAAAGTTGAGTAGTTTTACATCAATTTCCCACTCACTAGCACCATCTGTAGGTATTTCAACATGATCAGGTGCTGAGTTCTCCACGATCTGCATATTGTCAACTGGAGAAGACCATGAATGAGATGAAGACCATGCTTGTGTCTGTCCAATTCAAGCCAAAGCAGAACATGGGTGTGAAGATAAGCATGTGACAACAATGAACTAACTAAATTGCAATTAAGTATACATATGTGGTTTACCTCCTCAATTTTGCTGATTTCTTTCTTTACTTCTTCAACTAAATCCTCTGTTTCCTTAATAAATAAATATAAAAAACTATTAAACAATAAAAAAAGAAACAAAACAAAATACGCAAACCACAGACATGCTGTCTCTCATTGTTGATCCTGTGATCGCTTCAAGTAATAGTGTAGAAGTATTGGTATGTTATGTGCTACCATCATCACTTCATTGATTGATATGTATTAGCATGATCTGTGGTACTAGTTACAGCTTACAGGCATGGCTCATGATTCTAAGACTTCAGATTTTTTTTTGTTAACCTGCGAGCAGCAAGCAATTCATTTATCTTGATTTCTAAATCGGCCATCACTTACCATGTGGTTGGATACATTATTTTTTACCAAGTCAACTGATATAATACTGGACTATATTAGTATGTAACTTATCATGTGGTTGGCTACATTATGTTTTACCAAGTCAGCTGATATAATACTAAAGCCCACGAGATATCTGCAATAGTAGCATGATGCCCACTCAGCCACCAGACCACCAGAACCCTACTAGTCAGCCTAATTCATGATCCGCACTTGCAACATTCTGATAATTGCCAGGACCAATCTTCCACACATGGTGTTCAGCAAACACATTAGACTTCATCAGGCTCTCATCAAAGCTCAGCGAATATGTTCTTTTTAATTGCACATTAACGTCTATAATTCAGACATGCAAACTCATGCAGCTCCACTTTCCTGGTTAACTATGTCCCGCAGTACAATTTGCTGACACTAACATTGACTGCTAGAACTACTAAAGCTATACAGCAAACAAAAACCGTAGCTATATCAATTCAGTTAGATTTGTGCAGAAGAACAGCATTCAGTAAAGACAATACTGGGTTCCCAATGTCTAATTGCAAAATATCTCAGCACCTGTGCAATTCATTTACACCATTTTTTTAAAGAATTCATCTAGGTAAATAATTAAATACTGGTGTGCATTCACCTTCAATCAAAATCGTACAAAAATAGAGGTGAACTCAAGCGCGTGGACATAATTTTTCAGCTACAAATGGCACCAAGTGCACGCTGACGCTGATTGTGGTCATATACTCATGTATATGTACACTATAAATCAACACAGAATTCACAAGTCAACAGGCAAATAGCAAAGGTACAAAGATAAAAGTCAGGTACTGAAATACCTCAGCGTGCCAACCAACAACAACAAAAACGTCGAGCGAATAGCCATCATTTGTTGAAAATGCATGTGCTTCTTGAATATTGAGTCCAAGTTCGCCAAGCAGACATGTCAGCTGGTAATAGAAAATATGATGTCACCAAACAAATAGATAAAAAGCATACTTGAATAAGCAATATTTATTCAAGTCAGGGACCATGAGATATATTGGTAACCAGAAATATAAATATGTAGAGAATGGGAAATGTCGATAAAAACAACCACAAATGCACACAGGTTTACCTCACTGAGAAGCTTTGGTTTGTCAATGGTAGAGAAGGTGATTTCATGCATGGGTCTGTAAAATAAGGCCATCAATACAATAAAATTATTGTCTGCAACACAGCAAATGGCACTTCCAAAAGGAGAAAATGCAATTATAATTTCTCATATACCATAGTACTATGTTATCTTGCGTGCTACATAATGATTTAACATGAATATATTGTATGAGAACAAACATACAATATACACTGTAGTCTTACCTGTAGAGAGATCGAACATTATCGGAGGTGCTATCATGATCTTGGCCTTGAGACTTGCTGGCTTCAAGAGCAAGAGCCTCGAGGTTTGTAGATGAACCGAAGGCAGGAGGAGGGTGGATGCTGAACATAAAATGCACATATTAAAAATGAAGGAAAATGGAAAAACTAGTGGATATGTATGGCAAAAAGTAAAGAATTAGTCATTTCCCAATCGGACATCCAAAACATTCACCAGCAACAGAGGTGGGCATGCACATGTACCTTTGTTGCCTGTTCAACAACCTTGAAGCAACTTCCTCCCCTGCAGTGTTTGAATCAGCATCAGTCTGATTCCCATCAAGAATTGGAGACACCTAATGAATGAAGACTCTCAAATAAGGATATGAACAGCAACAGTAGGTCTTTACATATGATTAGTGCTATTTTTGCAGTTAAATAAAACACTTGTATGAAAACGAAGATCTGAAATTAAGAAAAAAAATGGCTTTGAATCAGCATCAGTCTGATTCCCATCAAGAATTGGAGACACCTAATGAATGAAGACTCTCAAATAAGGATATGAACAGCAACAGTAGGTCTTTACATATGATTAGTGCTATTTTTGCAGTTAAATAAAACACTTGTATGAAAACGAAGATCTGAAATTAAGAAAAAAAATGGCACTCAATTTACAAATAAAAGCCATCGGTACTGTCAGCTCATAGGAGAGCTCAAACTCTCAGTTTCTAAGCAAAGTGGTCAAAACCAATGAAAGTGCATTACAGGCTTCGTCAAGGCGCTACATCCAACAGTTCATCCAAGGCTAAAACAACAACTTCCCTTGTAACCTCTTTTTATAATATTAACAGATTTTTGCAGTTCAATTTTCCATTAGTCAAGTAAATACTGAGGCAATATCCAGCGGCATTTCTCAAATCTCAACCCAGTATTGGTCCGATACCCTCTAAGGCTTCTTCGTAATTCAACTGCTGGCACTATAGCCAACTGTTGCCTGTTGGATCAGTAAGCTGTTCGAACCAGAAGTGGTATACCAGAAGGCAAAGAGCCAATTCTTCATCGAATACCAATCCAGTGTAGAGGCTAATTTATTTATTTATTTTTTATTTATTTTGCGGGGGGCAATGTAGAGGCTAATTGAATAATAATAATATTTCCAGTACTTTCTGATTGAGAAGACGTGTTACCAGTTACCACTGACCACCTAATATGACTAATTGACCAAGCTTTCATGATGATGAGTTGGAGACGATTATAAAAAGGAAACCTCAATTGCATAGAACCCGAAACCGAATCCCCAGCCCACCGAAACCAACCAGATACAACCAGCAAACAGTGAAATCATACAGTATACTGGTAACTGAGAAAGTGAGAAGGAATGGGTTTCGAGTATCTACGGCAATTACATCAGTGGCACTCAGAATCGCATCCATAAAGCTACCATATGCGAAATCGTCGCAAGGAACACCTCACCTGCACGGCCCGCACGGCGAAAGCCGGCCGCTGCGCCGGATCCTTGGCCTGCTCCAAGAGCCGCTTATGCGTGAGCACGTCCTCCGCCCTCTCCACATTCACATCCATCGCGTAACTGCAACCCAAACACCAAATCGGAATCAGTCCAGAGAACGGCGCACGAACAACAGCACATTCGCGCGGCGCCGTCGCATCAGAGGGTCTCCCGTACCGGGCGGGAAGGCGGTTGAAGTGGCTCCAGAGCTCGTCTTCGAACCCCGGCGACTGCTCCTCCGGGATGCCGGCGTCGTGGAGGCGCCTCAGCACCTCGGTGTACACCTCCAGCTTGTGGCGCTGCTGCTGCTGATGCTTCCGCGACTGCGCCCCCGACGCGGCCGGCGGCGACGACGAACCCGCGCCTCCGCGCGATGCCGCCGCCGCGGCGTGGCTGCCGCAGCTCTCCGCCGCCTCTTCCACTGCCATTAGGTCTCGATCTCGCGAGTTTAGGAAAGCGGGCAAGGGAAGTAATCGTGCGCGATTCTGAGAGGAGAAGGAGGAGGCTAGGAAAAATGGAAAGGGAAACGGCCGCGGAGGAGAGAGATTTTGTGGCTTACTGGTAACCACAGTGCTTTTATATACGTGCGCAGCACCGTCCGAGTTTATCTAGCGGTGCTCACATACTTACAAAAAAATCGAGTCAAATGGATTGTTGGTTTTGGAATTTCGAGCCTGAATAAAACGGCTAACCTGGCTGTGGCCAATTCGCTTTTGGGTTTGCCTGGTGCGGTGCATCGGTTCTGCTATTGGTAGTGTAGGAATTAGGATAAGGGTTGTACTACGTATTTAATTCTTCGGTTATTGTAATCCATGTGCCTGGATCTCTAATTCAAGTACAGTGGCAGAAGCTGAATTGGGTTTTCATTCGTCTATACGCAATTCACCATTAATTTCGCTAAAACAGATCCTGGACAAGATACTACTGCTAGCTCCTCACTCCCATTCTAAATTGTTGTCGAAATATTACATGCAACTAGACGCTTTTTAAGAACAGATACATTCATATTTGGACAAATTTGAGTCAAGAATTTAGAATAAGAGAAAATAGTACGGAGCACGTGTAAAATGTGCTTGCAAAGCAACTGAGTTTGATTGTGTGATTCTTTCCTTAGAGGTGAGGCAAACAGCCTCTTAAGGTTTTTTATGACGAGACTTCAGACTTTGTGTGCTGCTAAATATAAATATGCCAATATTGTATTGTTAAATCAAGAGACGAATAAAACGTGGAACAAAAATGCTTACGCGCATAATTTATGCAACATGTGGAAATGAATGGTGTGGCGGAGTAAAATTTTATGATAATGCCGCCATTTTTGTCCCTGTAGTCAAGGAACTATAGCTTCTCTGATAAAATTCACAAATCTACCGTACTTTTGGCTACCATCTGGCAGAACTAGCACAAGGGCTTTTTTGCTTGAGTTCGGTTAAAAATCGAAACCTCACTGAATTCAGCTAAAACGGAAGTTAATTTTGTTTTTGACTTTCTGGAACTTGTGAACAGAGGTTTCAAGAGGTTACTACACGTAACTATTTTCTGAAAGAATATGACACGTAACTTGTTGCACTGCTATCTTGTCTTCAGCTATCTACAAGACTTGCTAACTTATGCGTGTGACTCTCTGGAATGCAAGCCCACCGTTCATACTTACTTCTGGAATTCTTTGACAATGGCAAGGTCATATCTGTATTAGTTTCTTGGCTACAGGAATTCATGCGGCACCATGGGTTTACTCGAAGCTGTGAGAGACGCAAAAAATTAACTGTGAGAGCTCGGAGAGTTGCAGCAGTGCTCCACTGAAATCGCGATCTCTCTGCAGCAGCCTGCAGTCGAGCGCGGATACAGGTCGCAAGTCGCAAAGACTCCTGCGGACTGCGGTCTGGGTGGGCGGCGCGACTAGCCGGCGGAAGCTAGCGGAAACTCGTAAAATACGGCGAGGCGAGGAATGAGCCCGTGGGAATATGCCCCCAGCACTGGCGCGGACGCGCGGCAGTCGGTAGCCGCGCGCGAGGCATCGTGTCCTTTTTCATTGTTTCCGGGGCGCGTGGATAAGATGGATTGGTCAGCACCATGTCACCCAGGCCAAACCCCAAACCCCACTGGAGGATTAGTAAAATGCTAATCACCCAGCTAGGAGTAGTATTTAATCCGTGGACCTCGTTAGCATGTTTGCGCCGCGAGCGATTCCTTTTCAAACCCACAGCACCACCGCCGTTTTTTTTATTAAGTACTGACCGTACCAGCATGTATGTATTCAGAGACTCTTCTCAATCTCTTGTGGGTGATGTATTCTCAGGATACGATGCCATGGTCTGGAAAAAAAGATTTCCAGCATATGCTCTGATCCGAGCCACAAAACTAATGCATTCCGAAAGCTTTCTTGAGACGAGATGCAACCAGCTATGATGTTGGCCTGTGGGTGTATTGTATTCTGTTCTGAATTAATTTTTCAATGGTTTCGCTTCGCGGCGCACATGTTCGTTGCCGTAACAGTAGTACATCGGAGAGGATATTCGTGTCCCGATATGCCCGAATCAGCGGGTGAGATCGATCGATCTCCTTCCCTTCGTGCTCCGATTGGAAGAGAACCGCTAAAACAAAGACTTCGCAAGTAGTGCTAGCTAGCGGCCAAATGGTGGCTCTCAAGTCGCATGGTGATGATGATCACATATAGGATCAAACGACTCGGCCTAATCCAATCCTGACCGCTGTGTCGTCCGATACATCAGACCACACTACTGGTGGTCGTGGTTCGTGGTGCGCGCAGCTGTATCCACTCCTGTGTTGTTCACCGCTACCCCACCCACGCGACGGGGCGTTTCAGGCTTTCAGCTCTGCACGACCAACTGTTACTATTGGATTACTTTGTGTTCTTCAGAACTGCTGCGAAGTACTAGTACTGTACATGGATCGGAACATCTCCCGTGATCTGAGTCTGACCCGAGCCTCCGCCTGGACTGCGCCCGCTCCCCGCTGCAACTTGACAATGCCAAGGCCCAGGGCAACGGCGCGGGTCGCGGTATGGCATTGGCATCTCGTGTGACGGGGACCGATCACTTGGAGATACTATCTGCAGGCTGCAGCTGCAGCGGTGGACGTGGAAGAGCGGATCGCATCGCATCTGGAAAGAAAAAGGCTCGGGGAAGGGAGAAAGAGCCGGCCTCTGACGCGGCGACAACTCGACGCGATGGAAAAGCAAGAGGGCAGAACATTTGCCTCGCATGAACCGAGAATTTGCCATCCCAGATTTTATTCTTGAATCATGATCCGTGCCTTCTTTTCTCTCTCTCTCTCTCTCACCTTTATGCGGCACACCGGTGTGCCGGATCGATCCCAGCGGAAGAACGAGAGCCGACATGTCAACATGGGCGGCAACAGCTGAGTTTCCGTTTCATAAACAAAGATACCTTAACAATGCATCAAACTATCAGTCAATCGTATGTATCAATTGCAAGGTTTCCGCAGAGATGACACAGGCGCTTAGTCTGTTCGGTCACCTCATTAAGTTCTATCTACTCACGTTAGCTTGGCTAGCTAGCGTCGCAAGGCAGCTTTGCTGCATCACGAACACCCCCGAGAGTAGTGTGGCTCTTGGGCTTGCCAAAGGCCGAGCGTGTGTGTAGTAACGCGTCGTGGGCGCCACGTCGCGCGACAGCCCTTATCCTCGCCGCCTCGTCGGCTGCGCATTCGTAAACGAGGCACGTGTGTGTGTGCAGACATCGTCCCCTTCTTGCGATCCGGTTGTGACCGCGCCAGATATCACGCGTATACGTAGGTGTACTAGTGTACGCGATAGGGGGATGACCGCATAACGACCCGTCGCTGTTCTTCCACGACGAGCACGGGGGTAGTCTCTTGCAGGAATTTCACGGTGCCAAATGCCTTCGTTTGGTCAGATGGAGGATTCCTTTGGAGTAGCAGAAGAATTCTGGCATGTCCGGTCAGTGGTCCATCGATCCCGGCCTGTCCAAAGATTTTTACCTCCTCGACGGGGTTTCACTCGGCTCATTGTGATGTCCTGTCAAAAATATTACTACTTCCTCTGTCGCATGTTAAATCACATATTAAATGACGAAAGATATATTACATGTATTTAGATATATTTTCTATAGATACATTCATAATTAGTCAAATTTGAGTCACATGATATTGATGTAAAAAGTAGTAATCTAAAATTTGCATAATATTATGAACTTCACAAGTCTAATAAGGACATCTCCAACAAGGGATAACAAACAGGTACTTAAAATCTTTTTTTTACTTTTTGGTTGAGGTGGAACAAAAAAGTGGAGATGTGGTATGCTGCAGAAGTAACAACATTGACACAAGGACTAAGAATATGAAAATATAGATTAATGGAAGAATGAGTATGCCATGTGGATCCAAACTGAAAAGTTTAATTGAGAGAGAAAAATGAATAGGAGAGAGAAGAAAGCTAACTACCGGTACTTCTTGAGCTGCTATTGAGGATGTCCTAAGTACTACTCCTGATGTTTCATAATTCTTGACACAACTTTGTCTAGATAAGGTTGTTTAACTCGTTAATTTAGAGTTCTATACGTTGATAGATAAACTAGATCAAACCTGAAAAGGCTTGACTTACGACAAATCTAGAATTAGATTCTTATGTTTGGAAACATAATTAACGCAATGAAAGGAATGGCGGAAAAGACTCAACGCTGCTCCAAAATGCAATGCAAAAAAGAAGATCATCTCACTCCCTTCATACATTCTGTGGAACATTTGCAAAGAGAGAAATAGAAGAGTCTTTTTTTACCAAAAAAGCTTAACTGCACAAGGAGATACGGCGCTAATTTGACCCAAAAAGCAACTTAATTCTTACTTTTGTACAGCCGAACTGCAGGGCGGTATTGGATCTTTTCGTTTTTCAGGTTTCCTTTTTGTTCTTTGTCTGCTTTGTTCACTCTGTAAATTTGTTTGTTCTCTTCTTCTTAATGCTATACTCCCGCTGACCGCTGACCGTCAACTATAGACAAGAACGAACGGTTCGTTGAGTGAACATTGCCCACGATATTGGCATAGTTCATTCGGTGCAGTACTGTGGCCACGTACAGTCTAATACAACTAATCAAAATAAGACCTTCAAAGATTTAACATTATGTTAAAGTACAGTGGTTTTCTGATCAGAACATTGTTGATAACATGAGGGGTAGGCAAGCAATGCGACTTAGGACAAGTAGTTCACTGGATATCGAACGTTCCCACGATCCCGGTCAGGTTCATCCGATTTGATATGAGACCTCGCGTTGTTTTTTTTCAGGGGAATATATGAGACCTCACCTGTTTCAGTTGGGTTTTCTGGTGCGCGGTTTCGACGTGGTTCCAGTTGGACTGGGATGAAATGGGCCCGATAGTGAAGTGGCCTGTGGACTGGTATGACTTGGTAATGAAACCGAAGTCTATGTGACATGGATCCGAAACGAGTTGAAACAACAACGGGCTGAACCCATGGGCTGTCCTGGCATGTGTCCTCCTCCTCTCTATTTGCTGCTACCGGGGTGCAGCTCAGGGGATGCTGTTAGGAGGATATGGACTAACCCGTGAATTGCCCTTCACATACCCAAAGAAAATTTTCCCCATATTTACCCTCTCCGTTGCTCATTTTATCCATATCCCATTGGGATCTGAACAATATTGGGCAAACAGACAAAAGAACTTCCAAACAAGCCGGCGCTCCGATGAATCAAATGGAGGAAGAAGAAGAAATCACAATCCAATCCAATCAATCCAATCAAATCATCGAAGCGCCAGCAGCACCCAAGCGGCCCCATCGTTGAACGCCACTGCCGCCGCCAGCGCCGTCTCCCCGATGGACGAAGGAGGAACCGGAGGAGGGAGGACGTGAAGGAAAACACGCACAAACACTCAAGCACACCGCGATTTACCTAGGTTCGGAGCGCTCTTGCCGAGGTAAGACTCCTACTCCTGCTTTTTTTATATTAGCCGAGATAGACCAACTCTTACAATGGCGCTCCTTGAGCTGCATTCTTGAGGAAGAAGAAAAAGGGGAAACCCTAAACGACTAAGTGCCTTTTTTCTTTTCACAGAGGGATAGTGTTCTATTTATAGGCCACTCATGTCACACTGACATGTGGGCCGAGTACAAACGTGACCTTTCTTGGACCCCGCCGAGGACGAGGCTTGGTTCCCTTCGGGTGGTACCGCAGGGGACAAGACAACTTTACTTTCACTGGCATCTTGCAACAAGTACTGTTGACCTCTGCCGGCTCCCGTCAGAGATTCTCTTTCGGTGCTTCTTTTGTGCAGTCGCCTGGCACCGCTACGTAAGCGGCGACTGCTTTTCTCGCGATAATGATGACGCTGCTTTTTTTTACGCCGCGTGGTCAGGATAAGACCGTTGAAAGATCTCGGCACGGGCCGAGATTAAGGGGCTCGTCCTTATCCTGCAAATTCATAAGACAAAATAGTCATGCCGGCATACACCCGGTATGCCGGCTTAAGGTTAAGTTAGCTTTACGATGCCGCCATACTTGACCATGCGACTTTGACTTCGTCATCTCGGCTAGAGCGTGTCGTCATGACCTTATTCGGGGTCATCCCCCGGCAGCTTGGTAGCCGGCCTCGTCAGCACTCGGGACGACGCCGGCGCGGATGATGAAGGTGACGCCAATGCCCCAGGGCGTGTGGAGGTCGAGCTCCTGTGGCGGAAGTGGAGGTCGAGCTCGAGGAACAAGCGGAGGTCGATGCTCGCGGCGGCTGAGTCACGAAGGGCGTGTGCAGGTAGGATTTCGTTAATTTGTGCTCCGTTCCATCTTGTTGTGCAGTCTTGCTATCGTGCAGGATGAAAGCGATGATTTGGTGATGGAATGTACTAGTAGAAGCTGATCCAGTCAGCGGATGCATGATAGTTTGGGAACATTAAACGAATTTAGCATGGGAGTTGGGTTTTTTGGTAGAGGAATAATTCATTTTGGAATTCCTAGATCTGACTTGACTGGGCGGAAAGGCAAATATTCCTCATATTTACAACAGGGCGGCGTATCTAGTGAAAACCTTCTTTCGGTGTAAACCGTGCAAACTTCATAAAAATCATGTTTAATTTTTTTTTTAAAATTCTACAAAAATACCATATGTCGGGAGTGCGATGTTCTACAAACCTGCAAAATTTCAAGTTCAAAGTCAAAATCATTTGGAAGGAATTAAAAAGAGAAATTTACGATGAATATTGTCAGACATGAAAGATCACTATTCATGCAGAATTTGTTTTTTTTTTTGCTGCTACCAAATGCCATTGAGTTTGGACTTGAAATTTTGCACATATATAAAACATCACTTTTCTAACATATGTAATTTTTTCGAAATTTTTTTGAACCTTTTTCGATGGAGTTTTCACAGTTTATACCGTAGAGGTGGTTTTCACCTGATATTTTGCCTACAAATAAGGGCATACACATATAAACTGCACCCGAGTGTACAATGCGATGACGCTAGTTTTTTCTTAGCAATTGTGGAAAGAGAGAGAAATGAAGAAAACGCACAAACCTTCTCTTAATTGAGAGATGATCTCTTCACAAGAATAATAAGGCAAAGATGAAGCAATTTTTCCCATTTTACCTTATTTCACCTTTTTAGCATTTATTTAGTTAATTTTATTTGTAAGCATTAGTTATAAGATATAACACTAAGTCTTAGTTTGGCATTGCTGAACTGTGCTGTGCTAAACTTATTTTATAATCTGCTGTTGAAAAAACACACAAAAGCAGGAAAAAATTGGTTAGCCAAACACGAAAATAGCCAAAAGCGGACGGAAAAAACGGGATTATGATAATCCACCGCAATGACAAACGCAGCCTAAGAGATAATCCATTGTTTTGTTGTCTTTTTTAAATAACCAGAAACACATAAGATAAGACAATTTATCAACCATTAATTGTACATGCCCCGAAGAACTTCTCATTTCAGGAAACAAGAGAATTTATCGACTTCACCTTAGATACAATATACAAAAATGAGCTAAACTCATCTTTAGATAAAGAAGGGTTTTATTTTCTTGTGGACACAACCAATGCCGCGGAAAACGCACAAAGTGTTTCTTCCGAAACAATATTCATGCACACAACGCAGAAGAAGAGTTTCACCCAACCTCAACATTATTATCCATTGCCCATTGCCCAATGATAATGCATCGGATCGATCCCTAGGTTGAGTACGCCAAGTATGTCTTTATGTCGGACATCAAGAATCCGTTGAAGTTGGACCCTGACGAGGCGGCGTAGGCGCCAATGCCGTCGAACACGAGCCAGTCCCCCACGCTCATCTCCGGCAGCTGGTACCCGCTCACCACCTTGTCCCGGGAGTCGCACGTCGGCCCGAACACCGTCGAGGCGTACGTCTTCTCTCCGCCGGGGCGCGGGGCGGCGAGCAGCGGCCTTGGGCGCGGCACGTAGTCGCCCATGAGCGCGCAGCTGAGGGAGCCGTAGAGCCCGTCGTCGATCCAGTACTGCCGCGCCTCGCCGCGCGCGCGCTTCCCGATGACGCGCGCCGCGAGCGTGAACACGGTCTCGCCGAAGTACTGCCCCGGCTCGCCGATCACCTCCACGCACGGGAGGAGCTCGCCGAAGTGCTGCGCGAGCGCGTCCTTTATGGCCGCCGCCGCGCGTCCGAACGAGGCGTCCGCCATGAAGCCGCCGCCGATGTCGAGCACGCGCATGGGCGGCATGCCGAGGGCGGCGGCCGCGTCGAACGCCGCGCGGGATGCCCTGATGGCGTCGTGGTAGACGTCGGTGCGGGAAGTGCAGGCCCCGACGTGGAAGGAGACGCCCGCCACGGTGAGGCCCGCGCGCTGGGCGGCGCGCAGGAGAGGCACGACTTCCTCGGCGTGCGCGCCGTACTTGGTGCCCAGGTCGATCTTGGCCTCGTCGTTGTCGGGGCCCTTGATGCGGAGGAGGAGCTCGCAGTCCGGATGGCAGCGCTTGACCTTGGCCACCTCCTCCTCGGTGTCGTAGGTGGTGAGGTTGACGCCGACGGACGCCGCGTACTCGAGGTGCGCCTCGGGCTTGCACGGGTTGGCGTACACGATGCTCCCGGGCTCGACCCCGTGCGCGAGGACGGCCTCGATCTCGGCGCGGCTGGCGCAGTCAAAACCTATTGGATTGGAATTAATCTTGTCAAAAGATTTGTTGTACTGTTCTCAGCAGAGCGAGGCACGCGCCCGCGCGTGTGTGTTGCCCATCAGTATGCATGTGTGAGTGCTCCGTGATACGGAGCCGGAGTATACGAAGCTGCATTGGATATTTAGTTAACTACTCCAGTATTATTAGTTGACTAAGTGTGGTGATTAGCATTAAATTAACCTGCTCCGAGAGCGGCCAGCGCGCCGAGCATTGCCGGCTCGGGGTTGCACTTGACGGCGTAGTAGGGCCGCACGTCGGGGAGCGCGCGGCGCCAGGCGCTGTACAGGTCGACGAGCCTGGCGAGGTCCAGGACGAAGAAGGCGCTCCGGGCGGTGCCGGCGGGGGCGGCGATGGAGTGCATGAGGGCCGCGACGGCGTCCTTGTCCTTGAGCGCGTCCCGCTTGAACGCGTGCACCTTCCTGTCCTTCACCCCGGGCGCCGTCAGCACCGCCTGCATTGGGCCGCTGCTTCCAACCATGTCGACGATTATGTTATCCTACCACACTTAAGCGATGCGGGGAGAGCTGAAGACTAATTTGGGGTTTTCTCGAGCTGGGCGGTGTCAAATGCAGCTAGCAAAGCGAGCGATCGAGAAGATGGGCTCTGCTCCGGCGAATGCTATTGCTTCTTTTGTGTCTGTGGAAGTGTGGGGCTTGTCTGCGATGAACTCGATCGGCGTCTCTTATATAGCCGTTCGTACGGGCCGGGCCGGATGCATAAATCAAGCTGCACGTGGTCGCACCAAAAGCGACGCGTGGCCCCGCTGTCAAATCGATCATACTGTTCGAGATTTTCTTGGTAGAAGGGAGCGATCAGCGACCATGCTCGTACGGGATGGCGCTGGGCTGGACGCGCGTGGCAGGCCGCAGGCGTACACGCCTTTACCATTTCTCATCATTCGGATTAGCTATTTCTAAATGGGTTGGAAAATTCTCACGTGTAAGCCGACAATCCCCAGTGTTGATAAAATGTACTAGTACTCCGTTTTTGTTTGACACAAAATTAATCCCTGGAGGCCTGGACGCTGGAGGCCTGGACGCTATAATTTCCCGGTACACACGCTAATCGATCCTTAGAGCATCTCAGCCGGCTCTCCTAAATGCTCGAACGCAAAATGGGTGCGCCGGTTCTAAAAAACCATCCAACCCATTTTCTAAATCCAAAAAATAGCCGGCGTAACCAAAAATTTTAGCCGGCGCTCCCAGACCGCTTCCCACTCACAGGGGAGCTAGCCAGCTGAAGCTGAAAAGCAGCGCGGGCCACCGCTGTCGACGAGACAAATTAAATTTTGGGGATTAATGTTTGGGAGGTGTGGTTGGGTCGCGGCTGGTTCTCAAACAAAAAAGATGCGCCGGCATCCTCATATGACCATGCGCCGGACGATTTATAGGGAAGACAGTGCAGAGCTCTTAGATTGAGAGATGCGGCGTTTGGGTCACCCGGCTTCGAGCACTAGCGAAGGCAGGCTGCTGCATCACGAACTCTCGCAGAAGCAGTGCGGCCATTGGCCATTGGGCCTTGCCAAGAGGCGTCCATGCCCTATGCGCATCGTGTTGTGGGGCCGTGGGGTGTGCCACGTTGCGAGACAATCTCTTTTGTTTCTTTTTTGCCGTGAAGTCAATCTCTTTTCATCGCCTACTTCTGATATCGCTGAGAATTTAAAAATCGAGGCGGGCATCGCCGTGGCAACGGCCACGCGATTTGCGCGGCGGCCCGACGTCGCGTCCTTCTCGCGATACGATGGTGTCCACACGGAATAAACTACCGCCGAGTACCGGAGAGAAAGAGGATGATCCGTCGCCGTGTTTTCTCCCACGATGAGCACGGGCTCCCGCGGGAAGCCAGGAAGTCCCATTTCGAATCATTCTAATCTGACTGCGTTCTCCTTTCCAGGGCGGACATGCGAATCCTGGGTTTTTTTGGTTCCCTGCACGTGGCAACGTGCATCCTATGTGGTTACTGCACATGGTTGAGACTAGAATTCAGCGTGAAGGAAATAGTTGAATTCAACCTTATTGGCCCCGGGTTTGTTTGATCAAACAAGGAAACTGAATTGTTGTGGTATTTTGTAAAGGGTCGTTATTTGATTGGTATTTTGGAACTTTTAGTTTTGCATAATGATAGCATGTCAATTCTCTCTCACTTAGCATGTCAATTCTTTCTCACTTAGACGGAGGATCGCACACACATCGGACAGAATTCATCGTACTCAAAGCAATTTCGATTCTCTCTGGTTTGAACCAACCAACCTCGGGGCCAGCCCAGGCCACGTTTGGAGGAGGATCACGAGGACCGAGCATCCGGGGAGTACACACCTGGACCTCTTTCCCTTTGAAGCTCGGGCCCATGAGGTTCATGGCAATCTGGTCACTGGATTCTCTGAATCCCAGGACAAAAGAGGCTGGATCCTTAATTGTGGCGTTTTCCTTCTTGAACACCTGATCGTTCCGGAGATGCCATGCTCGCCACAAGATGAGGAGCATGGCTTCCCGTTGGCCAGCTGGCAACATGGCCTATCCTTTTTCATTTTACGGAGCACAGCCCAACAAAGCCCTTACAAGTCGCGTGGGTTTATAATGGAGTTGGCAGAAATGTACTCTCCGCCCCATAATTCTTGTCGTTGTTTTAGTATAAATTTGAACTAAAACAGCGACAAGAATTATGAAATGGAGTGAGTACAAACAAGAAAGACCCAAGTTTACTTTATGAAAACGCACCGCTAAATTTATGTCGCAGTTGATGGCCCAGTTTCCACCTAGCAAAATCAGTGCGATGAAAAAAGAAATCGTGTGATGAGAACATATTTTCTTGGTTCAGCATAAACGGGCCCTACAAAAAGTTGGAATCAACCTTTGAATTACATTAAATCATTTCAGTACTACTTGATATCGCCAATCGAAAACGAAGTTGTACTTCAATTCAATCTCCTCTGATCCAATATAACCGTTTCACACATATCAATAAACAGAAGGAGCTGATCGATGACACGAACTGAGCTATCGATCACAAGGCGCAATTAGCCACTTGCTGATGGATCGAACGAAATCTATAATCCGTTCCCCCGCAGAAAAAAGAAAGAAAGAAATTAATGGTCCGTTCAAAACTTCAAATGCATGCCGAGGATAAGGTTAGGTGCGTGTGGGATAGGTACAGTTTGACATCGTAGGATCCCTGTTCCGTTGAAAATTTGCACGGCGACCGAGCTGAATCAAATACTACTATAACATGCAGGACCAAATTAAAAAAAAATAGATATGAAGGTGTCATATAACACTCCCTCCGTTCCTAATTAATTGGCGCCGGCTTTTTTCAAAGAAACTTCTGTAAATTCTCAAAATAAACTTGCAGCACGTTCTATTGGAACTTTTGCGAAACCCTCCTGTAAAATTTCGAAATTAATGCGCAGTCCATGTTTAATTGAAGATGTGGACTGCATGTTTATTTCGAAAATTTACAGATTTTTTTTTGCAAAAATGATGGCGCCAATTAGTTAGGGACATAGGGAGTACTAATTATTTAATCTTCTGTGATTAGTCAATGACCAAGGATGGAATACTCTTGCTCTTTAATGTTAGTACTCCCACCATCCGGAAATAAGTGACTCGGATTTGTCTAAATTCGCATGCATCTATACACTCTAGATACTTTATATATAGACTCATAACTCTGAAGGTACGTTGTAATCTGTACTCGCTGGATTAGTAAAGAAGCAAATCATCACATAAGCCTTTACCTTTTCCTATAGGGGCCAAACCTAGGTATATCGTGTCCCCTCTAATCTCTGCTCCGGCCGACTCGAAGCCACAAGCTTCACCCATCGTAAACCACCCCCGATGGCACCTGCCATGAATACCCCATGACAATATTTAATTTAACTTCATGGCCTCACCTCTAGACTCCATGAGACCTTACGTCTTACAACGTGGTAGCGAAACTGGAAAGTCGATATCTACCGTATAAAAGAAGAACAAATGAAACCTTTGTTGTCAATCTAATTCTTTCCCCTAGTTGTTATTTCCCCTCCGAAGCTTTAGTTGCTCACGTACATTGAGTCCCAAATTGAATCCCGACTATCAAATAAAAAACGAAGAAGGAAAAAAGACTCCTTGTTGGTCAAAGTGCGATTGCATTGGCAGCCACCAATGAAATCGCTTTACTCCTCCCGCTTCTACTCATCGACCCACCCCTCTGACGACATTGTCCTATCGGTTCCTCTGATGTTACCAGCGCCAGTGTTGTGGCACACCTCGCCGGATAGACTTAATACACCTTTGTTCCATCCTCTCTCCTCCACTTCTATCTAGGGCACGTAAGCCCATGTTGCATGAGTTCTTCGTTGACAATACAAGCCTTCACAACCTAACCCAAAATCCTCCGGTCTCAGCCTGCCTTGCTTATGCCTTTGTTATCGTCTCGACAACGACCTAGGTACATATATGACACTTAGCCCCCACCTGTACCAAATTGCATATGGAAGAAGATATGTAGAGGAGCATTAGAGATAAAATTCAGTGAGATATCCCACGTATAAGTAAATCTCTGAAAAACTAGAGAATGTTTTTGAACTAACATGCTAGTCAGAGTTAAACGGGACAAACAAGATCCCTTTGTTGAGCATGGTGGCCGAATAGGAATCAGAAGTCAATATTATTTTGTTCAAGTGCGTGAATAATATAGCAAAGAAATAGTTATTTCTCAGTCAACAATCATAACCATCCAATGTAGATTGTCTTATCCATCGAGCCTACATTAATTTTACACGAATCTCAATGATTGAATCAAAAGGTTGTGATTATCGACTAAGAAACAGTTATTTCTCAGTCACCTAAGAAATAGCAAAACCGTATAGCAAAAGGGGGAAAAAAGAAAGACCAATTTTTTTTACAGGCATGCTAAATTTAGGGGTTCTCATGACCAATATATAAAAATTACAATGACAAAAGATGAAAATACTCACACATAGTATCTATTTGTAACCAATGGGATCGAATGGTAAACATGACTCAACGACAACGACGGCCGGGAAGCTGATTTCTAGTGGAGTACGTATCATGCATGCGTGCACGCGCGGGGATATATTGCAAATCGAAGACACGAACGATGGAGCAGATGAATCAAACAAGAAGCAGCTAGTCACCCACGAACGAAAAGGACGAACCATATGCCTGCCTGCCTGCATGCATATACACGGATGGTGCTTAATTGAATTGTGTGCATGCACGCCCTGGTTCGTTTCTTCAGTCGTTGGTGAACGCTTCTCGTCCAATTCATCCCGCTGAAATGCACGATCGTGTCTTGGATCTGCAAATGCCACACGCACATGCATATATACCTAGGAAACCAAATCAAACGAAACACCGCCGCGTATATGTATAGGAATTATTCTATCCGGTGTTCAAGCAGCGGGCGGGCCACCGGCGGCGGCCCCGACGCCGGCGGCGGCAGAGACCCCGGCTCCCACGGCACTGGCGGCTCCCGTCGTGGCGGCGCCGGCGCCGGCCGCGGCGACAGAGGCACCCGTGCTGGCAGCGCCGCCGACCCCGGCGAGCACCTGGCCGGCGACGCCGCCGCCGCCGCCGCAGGCCTCGTTGCACATCTTGGTGCATGCCGGGTCCTGCTTGAGCCCATTGGCGCAGCGATCGTAGCAGTCGTCGAAGCAGCCGAAGGCGCTCGCCGCCGGCACCGCCACCGCCACGACGACGGCCACGAGGAGCAGCGCGATGGCCGCGGCGGTCTTGCTCTGCAGTACCATATTGTGCTGTATGTAACTTTGCTGTCGGAAAGGTTAGCGAGAGAATGTGTTCTGTTGCTGATGGTGAGCGGCTTGTTGATTGATGAGAGGGCCAAGGTGAGGGTCGCCGGTTTATATAGGGGATCATGGCATGGCGAGCGGTAGACACTTTGAGGACGTGAAAGCTTCCCGGCGGGACGGACGGCGCCCATGGCTTTGCATGCATGCACGCACGCACGCCGCGGCCGGTGTTGGCGTCACCATTAATTATTGATCGGTCGGGCACTATTTTAGCGGCCATTCCTCGCCAAGGAACACCAAAATGGTTGAAGGAACATTGGTTGCTTTGATGGAACATCTGTCTATTAATTTCTTGACCAAGAGATCGTTCTTATTTCTAGGCATTCTAGACATCTGTTTTGTCATCCCGGCTTCAGTGCCGGGCACTAGGCTGACTCAACATAGAAATAGCAGTTTCACACATGATACTTCAGAAATAGAAATCCACTATTTTTTAACCGTGGCATCATACAAATAAATTCTTCTCACATGCATGAAGAAAAAGAAAATGTATATACGTATGGTGTATTTATTTAGCTAGCTAGGCCGATTCAAAACGCGACATATACATCTAGGAAACCGTTCGCATCCACTGCTTGAGCCGCGACACTCACAGGCGAGCATCCGCAGGAAGGAGTACACATGTGTCTCGTGCGACAGGTGGGGTGCGCGGCACAGTGGTGTATCCAAAATTCCAAAGGGCGGATAGGCTGCAATATACAGCAAAAAGGATAAAACAGTACAAATAAACCGTCCCACTATTGGATCACTCTGGCCCATTGGGCTGAATACGCCACTGTTGGGAGGGCCAAGAGTTTGTCGGCAGGCTCTGTGTTATGCACTTTTTTTTCTTTCAAAAATGGGATCTCTCCGGTCTTTGCATCGAAAGGATGCACGCAACCAATTTCAACTTGTTGTAAAATTAAAATCATCTCAGTACACTTTGCGTTATGCATGCATGCGTAGTCAATGGCCTCACACCGGCCATACCGATCGTGACAGAACTACGCGCCGGTTTGCGTGACCGAATATCTGCGCGCTGCTTTCGCCCGGTCGCGACATCACAGGGCAACGAGGTCGACCGCTCCTCTTCGGCCTTTCGGTCCTGCTACCATACGTTTCACCTACCGGCTGACCCTCCAAAATAAAAAAAATAACACTACCGTCGGAGCCAACGCTTGGCATCGCGCGTGAACATGCAAACCGGCCGGCTCATCGATCTGTCGACCGGTGCATTTCATGAGGGTCACTTGGTAGCTAATACATCGACTCGCTGCGCGCAGTGCACGTTAATTGGGGTGCGCTCGATTAATTGGTGCAGATCTCAGATCTAGCATATTCAGTTGTGTCAGTGGATTTTGAAACTATGCACGTGGCACAAGGTCAAATAAAAAAGCGGTACAGTTTTAAAACTATTCACATGGCGTACATATGGTCAGCTAACTCAGGTCAAATAAAGAAGTTGCACATTTTTAAACTACCAAATGCATGGCGCGCACATATTGTCAGTGCTAACTCAGGTATAAAAAAAAGTGGTACAGTTTTAAACAGTTTGTAATAATCCTGGAAGGATTGTCGAGCATTAATTTTCGCGACTAACACGACTAGGTGAGATTCAAAGTGGGTGTCTTCGTATGCTAAAATTCCAGAAGATGTCGGCCACATCTCCTATTACAGGAGAACATGATCATGAACCGTGATGATGTCTTTCTTTTTTTAAGAAGGGAACCTTATTCATTAACAGCAGATTACATGTCTGGGCCTGTAGATAGCAGAGCTCTAAGAATTACAAAGTTGTTTCAAAGGACAGCCAACAGTTTTATGAAGGCTATTAGTACAAGAAACCAGAGGTGTGACATTACATCTACTTTTAGCTGCCCTGGCAAGCTGATGAGCAAGAGTATTATTATCCCTAGGAGTGTAGATCATCGGGGAGTTCAACTTAGAGTGGGTAGAAATAATTTGAGAAAGGTAAGCTCTAATAGACCAATGCTCCGGATGGTTGACAATGTCCTTCTGTTGGCATGCAATTGCTAGAGTTTGGCTGTCAGTTAATTGTTTTGCTTTCTGCTGGTTGAGATGAGAGATGAGATCAGCAGCAAGGAGGCATCCCAAAGCTTCAGCTTGCAAAGCTGAGTACACTGGAATGGAAGTAGTTTGAACTTGTGCAATCCACCTGCATTGAGGATCAAGAGATTCAATGAAGACTCCAAAGCCGCAGCAGCAGCTTCTCTTCCATCAGCAGGCTTCTTCCAAGCCGCATCCGAGTAGATGTTAAACCCCTGCAAATTGAGAAATTTGGGAAGTGGAAATGGGGTTGGAAATAGATGACAATTGATGTTGCTCCCTGTCAGAATCTGTTGAAGTCTCCAAATTCCACCCTGCAATTAGACTTTTAGTGTTTGGATAAATTTGAAGAGGGGAGGAGACCTTTCTGTTAAAAAGGTAGTTGTTCCTGGACTTCGAGATACACCAAAGGAAAGTGAAAATATTTTGCAAAGAGGCATACGGGTGATCACTTTTAATGATAGCTGCAATAACATCAGTAATAGTATTGTGCTGAAGAGCATAAAGATCAGATCTGATAAACCAAGGAGAGGTAAACCAGGCAGCTCTGACAAAAGGACAAAGAAAGAAAAGATGTGTTTGATGGATTTTTGTCACGATATTTTGGTAAAATAGTGAAGATTTAGCAGCATTATAGAAGCAAAATAATTCTTATATATATAGTATTGCAAGAACTCTAATTTGGCATATACACTGCATGGTTATTTGGTCGTGAAAATATAAAGGGATGGCACACTCAAATGTCCTTGTCAAATATTGGAATATATAAAGATTTTAGGAGGACCCACAGGTCAGCGGCTGCAGAAATGCTCATTGCAATATTTATTTAGAAAGAACAGTACTCGTTTGCATTAACCGAGAGATGCTAGACTGCTAGCTATTGAGTTTAGGTGGTATACCTCTCAACTTGACCCACATATCAGTGAGTGTACGTATTGCTCAAGCATGTACCCATGGGCATGGTTGTTACCGATGGAGCATATCTAATCTGCATGGACGTTTTCTCTTTGCTCCTCTCACGGAACGGCTCCCAGGGAATCAGAGAACTGCTGGCGATCTCTAAAGCAACCGTGAAGGCGCTCCCACGTGATCCGGGCTGATCGGCTGATCCTAGTAAGGAGTTATAAAAAGCTCTCGCCCTCGCCGCCGCAAGAGAGGAGGAGGGGACTGGGAGGCGCAGCACTTGCAGAAGAGTAGATCGTCGGGAAAGAGGGCAGCCGTCTTGATCGGCGATACACAAACACACGCACACACAACAGACACGTCTACCCTTCGGCGAAGTAGATCGTCGTCTCCACTGGTGGAAGCCGATGGCTTATTCAAGGCTCGCAACTATATGGTAAGTAGATCGCATGAAGCTCAGATGCGATAATTATTATTATGTTCTTCTCTTCAACTGTAGACGTTTTTGTGGCATCCGTGGCTCTACCCGGCGCCGTGTCGTCTTCACGGATGAACCATCGTCTACAAATTTGTGAGGTCCGTGGCTCTACCCGGCGCCGTGTCGTCGTCGCGGACGGTTAAAAAAAAAAGATATTATGGCATCCGTGGCTCTACCCGGTGCCGTGTCGTCGCCACGGATGGACCACCGTCCCGAATATGCTCTATACATTCATATGTCCGTGGCTCTATCCGGCGTCGTGTCGTCGTCGTGGATAATCATTTGGCACGAGAAAGATGTTTTTGTGACATCCGTGGCTCTACCTGGCGCCGTGTCGCAGCCACAGATGGAGCATCATTGCCGGCTATAAATTCGTGAGTCCACGACTCTACCTGGCGCCATGTCGTCGTCGCGGACGTTTAAAAAAAGAGAGAGAAAGAGATACTATGGCATCTGTGGGTCTACCCGGCGCCGTGTCGCAGCCACGGATCGACTACCATTTCCGTTTACAAATTTGTGAGATCCGTGACTCCACCCGGCACCATGTCGTCGTCGCGGATGGTTAACAAAAAAGAGAGAAAGAGATACTATGGCATCCGTGGATCTACCATGCGTTGGGGCGCTGCCACGGATGAACCATCGTCGCCATGCGTCTCAGACAGTCCATCTTCTCTTGTGAGGGTGCTGTCGACTCAGTGTTTGGAAGGTTGATGAGTTTGACCAAGGCACAAGAAGCAAGGAGAATCAAGCAGTCCATCTTCTCTTGAGAGGGTGCTGGTGATTATGAATATAATGTTCAGAGGATTAAAGATCAGTGTTGTAACATCTGTTGTTGTATGCAAACAATCATATAGTGGATTTGGCCATCGTGCCACCGTGGTTTTTTACCTGATTTGGTTTTTCTACGTTAAATATGTGTCTCATGTGTGTGCTTGATGACTCATATTATTTGCTGCATAACCTTGCGATGATATGAGCCCAAGATTTTATAAAGATGACCATTGACACTTTGGTGTAGCTTAATCGGAGGTGTTATGCGAGTATATATGCCGCAGAAGTAATTAACTGAAATTCTTTCGAGATTTTAGGAATCAAGAATCGTTGCAATCGTCAAAGTCAGATAATTATCCAGGCGCACTTCAGAAAATACATATGAAAAGGGAATTTGTAAATTGTCAAAATCGATAAAATACAAGTTTTCCTATTCTCATGTGTTTATATCAGTATAATTTGTATACTATGGTATACTGGCACGCTCGCAATTTAAATGCCATAGCAGATAAATTTAGATGTTTCTCGTCTTCTAAAGCTCCACGTCTGATGCAGTTTTTGGAAATTTGCCTAGAAATTTTACCTGCCCTTTTACCTGTCGGGAGAGCCTTTTGGATGAGCCGCCAAGCAAATGTCTTGACCCTGAGAAGAAGAGCTTTGCATTTCCAAACCTCCATAAGAGCAGTGGATACCTGTTGAGGTATAGGGGGGGGGGGGGGGAAGGAGGAGGAATTTGCAAATTTTGTGCACAGAATTTATAAGCTTCTTTAGCCGTGCATACACCAGATGTGTTATGCTTCCAGCACAGTATGTCTTCTCCTTCTCCTGGGAGGATGGGTGTTCTTAGAATTTCATCAGCCGTCGGCTGCTCAAAAAGCTGCAAAATCAGATTAGTATTCCAAAGCTTGTGACCATCTAGCCAAAGATCCCTAACCTTAGCCGGATAAATAAAATGTCTATCTTGAATTATGAGGTGGTCATGGATGCTTTGCCAAAGGGGAAACCAAGGAGAGCTCCAAATGGAAATATTGCCATCCCTATTTGATAAAAGCAAGAGTCCAGAAGGATGTTCTTAACTTTAGAGATGGAAGCCCAGAAGCCAGATTTGGGGGTATTACAATTGGGTCTCCAGAAGGAAGAACCAGGAAAATATTTGGCTCTGAGAATGAGAGAGAGATGGTTGTTGGGCTCACTAACAATACGCCAAGCTGATGAGACTAGCAAACTTTTGTTCATGGCTTGTATATTCCTTATTCCAAGCCCCCCCCATCATTTTAGGCTTGCAGATATCATCCCATGCTTTGAGACAAAGAGGTTTGGCAGAATTTCCTTCCCTAACACCTGTCCACCAGAAGTTCCTAATGATGGTTGTGAGCTTAGCAAGGAATTTTCTGGAAAAAATAAAGTTGGACATGTAGTAAACAGGGATGGTGGAAAAAACCGAATTGATTAAAGTAAGTCTACCAGCATGGCAAAGACGGTTAGATTTGTAGCCATTGAGCTTTGAGTTGAATTTATCAATGAGGAAATTATAAGCAGAAGATCTGTTTTTGGCTGGAAGGATTAGAGGATGCCCTAAGTGAAGGGTAGAATTATCAAGATCTTGTACAGGGAAAATGTTTCTAATTTGGGCAGCAAGATTGGGATTAACCTTTTTGCTAAAAAGAATGATAGATTTATTCCAATTGGGTGTCTGCCCAGAATCTCTGAAGAAGTCATTAATAATATGGAGAATGTTTGTCGCGCCTGACCACAAATCAGAAGATCGTCAGCATACATTAAAGAGTGAATAGGCGGACAATGTGGGCCCAGGGAAATATCGTTAAGCTGACTGCTCTGCAAAGCTTCCTGTAAAGAAATAGACAACTCATTGGCAAGGAAAAAAGATACGGCGATAAAGGACAACCCTGTCTTATTCCGTGACTGCCAGAGAATCTCCCAAAAGGTTGGCCATTAATGATAACAGAAAAGGTAGGCGAAGAGATGCAGCTCATAATGAGGTGGATGAAATTACCATGCATCCCTTTACGTAGAAGCGCCCTTCGGATGAAATGCCATTCTAAACGATCAAAGGCTTTAGGTAGATCAATTTTAAGCATGAAAGCCTTATGATTCCAGGAGGAGAGGATGAAGGAGTGAGCAATCTCCTGAGCTATGATGAGATTATTAGTAATATGCCTACCTTTAATGAAAGCTTGCTGCATGGGGTCAATGTGATCAGGGAGATGACTTTTGAGTCTATTGGCAACGCCTTGGAGATGATCTTATACACAACATTACAAAGGCTGATGGGTCTAAAATCACGAGTAGTTAAAGGAACCATTTTTTTTGGAATTAAAGCAATATGAGTTTCATTAAGTTTTTGGGGCATCATACCTGAGGTAAAGAAATTTCTTACCACTTTGACAATGTCATCACCTATCCAATCCCAAGAAGCAGTATTAAAGCCATCTGGACCTGGAGAGGCATTTCTTTTCATTGATTTAAGGATCTGCAAAACTTCAACTTTGTTTGGAATAGAGTAAGTGTAATCATCAGTGGGATTTTCCGAGATCCTATGGTCCAAGCTTCTTTCCTGTTCAGGGTTAGAAGAGGCAAACAAAGAAGTAAAATAGTTTTTAAAATAGTCCGCGACCACGCCTCCACTCCGATTCCTCCGCGCACACGACTCCAAATCCGAAACCCCGCGCGTCATATCGAAGCCCCCAGACTCCTCTACCACTTCCCCCAAACCCCACGTCCAATTTCGCATCGGGTAGGATTTAATTTCTCGCCGAAGTTCTTCACGGACGTCGCCGTTCTTCGCGTTTCGCCGTCGTTCCGGTGAGCTTCCACCCGCGCCGACCCTCTCCCCTTCCTCCTCTCTCCAGCGCGAACACCGTGACGCGCTCTGTTTCGTGTTTGCGCGCTGTTCCCAGCTGCCGGTCGCCGCGCCGCCCGCTTCCCCCGCGCCGCTCCGCCCCACCCGTGCTCCGCCGCCCGCGCCCGCGCGACCCGACCGCTCCACCCACTCCTCCGCGCACCGCCACCGCGCCCCGCGCAGCCCGCCGCCCCGTGCGCCGCCGCCCCAACCCGCGCTGCCCGCGCTGCCGCTCCGCCTGCCGCGCCACCCCTCGCGCCGCTGCCGGCGACCTAGCCCCGCCGGCCAAGAAACCCTAGCCCCGGGCCAATCAGTTTCTGCCATGTGGCAGAGCAATTTTAGTTTAATTTTTCGGCCGAAATTGAAGTTACACTTTGCAGAAAAGACCCTACAACTTCAAAGCATCATATCTTTTAAACCGTTTGTCCAAAAATTGTGTTCCGCACCTTTCTGGAATCGTCACAACTTGTAGAATATTTGGCACTGTCTAATTTCAATTTTGAACAACTTAGTCAGAAGCAATTTACAGATTGGTTGAATAAGATTTAAATTTCAAATGAATTGTTTCAAAATAGTTTTGAGCATCTTAACTTGCTGTAAAATTATTTAAACGTTTGCTCTGTCCATTAGGACTAGAAGCGAAATTATTTTGTGAATAATAATGGCATACAAGTTTGAATCTTGTTCTATGTGGCAAAAACCACACAATTTTTTCATTTAAACCCTATCCTTGTTTCATGCATATTATTTACCTCTTTGATGCTGTTTAATCTGTCCAAATCATTTGAAAAACTTTTCAAAACAGAAACAAAACTTGTTACATTAAAAATAACCAAGTGTGCATTAACATAGCATATGCATCATAGCATGATTTTGTGTGGAATGTTGTGTTTATTGTGTGTATGCTTTCTTTTATTTTAGATTGTGTGGAGTGTAATCCTTGTTGTTGCGAAGAGTGCGAGAACTATCACAACCTTGGACAAGGCAAGTTCACTTTGATCATATCCCATTATTATTGTTGTTTTAAAATACTTATGCATTAGTGTTGTTGGTAGAGATGCATTGATAGGACTACTACTTATACCTCTATGCTAGCTATAAATCCCAGGTAGTATAGTTTACCCTCGCATTACCTTGCCACCAAATTGCCATCGATTTTAGTTGAATGCTAGGCTATGGTAGTATCGTGGGGGAAATTACCACATTATGATATTGTTATGCCTTTGGCTATATGAAATGTTTTTGTTAGATGTAAGACAAAACAACTAATTCAATGAACCATCCTGGGTGGGCTGCTTTGAGGATTTTGAGGATTAGCGGCGTCAGGTCCATTTCTATGGGTCCCTCTGAGTCGAGTTCCTATGGATTCAGGAATGGATCGTCCATGGACGTCTCTCCCGTGGATTCGGGGAGCGCCTACGTTGCAAATGTGGAATGCGACCTGGGGTAACAGAGACTGGACTAGTTTCCTATTTAGTAGCTTCCAGTACAACCACAATGCTATATGGGCTCTGGCGAGACAAGAGTAAGTTGTATGAACCTAGACCCAAGGAATTGTACTGAGGTAGCCGTGTAGGGGGAGCGTGATTCTCTCGTGGTTTAGGGAATTACCTCTGAAAATCTCGTAATCGATGCCGTTGCTACCCTACCCTGAGGACAGCAGGGGATTAACACGTCAGTTTCTTGTGGGGAATGTGTACAAACTCTCGAGAGCGTCAAAACTAAGTACTTAGCCGTGTCCCCAGCAACGGACAATTTGAGCAATTAGATGTGGAGCTGTAAGGAAGGTCTCACTCATTCCAATTTCTTAAATAATATGAATGGTTTGAACAGGGTAGGGGCACTTGATGAATCCACTTCAATGTGCTCTAGGTTAATAGGAGCATGGGTGTGTCTACCCCGTGTCCAGTGGTTAACATTATTATAACATTCCTTTGTAGTAGGGTAATTTATGTTCTGCTTCCACGCAAACAGCCTGAACTCCACCTTGCCAAATACTGCATATACTTGGTAGGTTCTATTATAACTCCTAGTGATTCTTGCCAATACATTCAATGTATTGACCCTAGTGGCTGCATCGTTTAATGATGCAGGAAGCTCCGACGACGAGTAAGATGTACGTTCTGCTTGTTTGGGTTACGAGCCTACATTCCAACACGCTCTCACCGTGGTGTTGATGTGCCCTTGTATCTTTCGCTTTCCGCTACTAAACAGTTGTTTCATTTCCAGCTAACCCGTGAGGTTATGCGAGTTGTAAGTACTTTTAAATTCTGGATGATACGTTATAATATTGAGACCTTTGTTCTATGATATTACATCTTGAAACTGTGTGTGCTAGTGAGTCGATCCAGGGACTAGCACTAAAGCACAGAGATCGAATCCGTGTACGGGGGCGGTCGCTTCAGGTTCTGACTGAATTGACAGGATCTGATCTTGAAGCTCATCAAGTTGTTGCTGGAGAGGCCTCTTTTTTCTTACACCATTTTCTTAGGGTACCTGCCAGGTTAGAAGATCTAGTGCAAAAATTCTGGTGATGAGTAGCATTCCATTGAGATTTAGCTATGCTTTGAAAGTCACTTTCTAACAGCCACCAGTTTTCGAATTTAAATTTAAGATGGGGCCGCTGAAAATTAGAATCGGTGATCATGAGAATGGGAGCGTGATCACTAAGTAAGATAGGGAGGTTGTAAACATTAGTATTAGGAAAGCGATCACACCAACCAGCATTAGCCAAGCATCTGTCAAGACGTTCAAACACAGGTTTAGAAGTAAAGCATTTGTTGCACCAAGTATAGGCAGGACCGTTATAGCCAAGATCAAACAGACCACACCTCTTAGCAAAAAGATTAAAATTGTGCATACGGGAAGCATTAACACGAGGTGAACTCTTATCTAAAGGTAGCATAATATTGTTCAGATCCCCCATACATAAAACCGGGATGTTGAGGTTATCACACACAAAAGACTCAAATCTTTTCCCAGATAAGGTTGTCCAGACAGTGATACGGGTCGCCATATTTACAAGCCAACGCAAAAGTTAGCCTAGGGTTACCACAGACGACTAAAGCTAATACTAGGTTGCTAGAGATAAACTTGATCTGGATATCAACATCATCCTTCCACATCAGCCAAAGACCACCAGCACGACCAGTAGAGGGCCAGACAATGCTATCAAAAAGATTAAAGCGGTTGTTCAGATGAGAAGAAGTGAATTTGGCAGTTTTAGTTTCAGAAATGAAGATTACCTGAGCTTTTGTGGAGGATATCAACCGGGCGAGGTGCTCCATCTTCCTACTGCCGAGGCCCCCGCCAGAACCTCGGCAGTTCCAGGGTATTAGCCTCATGGTGCCCGTGGTGCCTTAAAGGCCGGCGCCAGCGCCTCTCTACCATCTGCTTCGTTGTGTTCCAGAGCGGAAGGAGTGTGTTCTGCCAAATTTCCTCCAATGGAGCTGACTTGAATATGGGCTTGAACCTTGGACGAATTCCTTTCCCCCAAATGACCATGATAAGGAACCTCACCCATGAAGGAAGAGCCACCATTTTGAGCAGAAACGCCAAGTCTTTCTTCAACCTCATTGCTATTCTTGAATGGAATCTCATTGGCCTGACCAGGGTATGGACTGGAAGTACTTGATCCCTCGTGGTTGTTGGTGCAGTGAGCTTGCTTGCCAGGGATCGGAAGAGTGGAGTGCAGTAGCGGCTCCAGAGACCTGCCGCTGCCGTCGCCAACAGGGATGCCCTCACCAGCTTCTCCGGCCGGTGCGCTTCCATCCCCAGCGAGAAGGCCAACCCCACTGGCGTTGGTCGCCGGAGGAGCAGGATGGCCACCTCTAGCTCCACAAAGAGGAGGCACATCCCATCCCGAATGTCTCCTTCGATTCCCCCTCGAAGAGAAGGAAGGGGATCCACCACTGGCTCCTCCACCCCCCTTGCGACCAGAGCTTGAGTGGGACTGTGGATCTGTTCTTCTAGTATCTCCGGTGAGCTCCAGGGAGACGAGTTCAATCCGGAGTGGGGATTCTCTAGATCCGCCATGGAAGAGGCTCTCAGAGGCAGAAGGGCTCGTGCAGGCCGAGCTCTGAGGTCCGGCGAGGATGCCGCGCGCCAGCGCCGCATCTCCAATTGGGGAGCTTGCCAATTTCTTTGCGGGTGGGAGACCGAGAATGGAGGTAGGTGAAGAATGCCTCTTGGGAGTGTGGGTGGATCTTTGGGGATTACTTGGCCTTGAGTTAAAGGGGAGCTGGGAGAAATTAACATCTTGACTTGGGTGAGGCCTCTGCGATGAAGAAGCCATTGCAGCAGCAGATGTGATGTTTTCAGTGTGAGTCAGTGGAGCCGCCAGACGTAACTGCCTAGGGGAGACGAAGGGTTTAGAACCCATGTCTAATTTACCCTTTCCTTTGAAAGAAGCTCTTTCTGCTAGCGAACTAGTACTTCCTTTTGAGCCAGTAGCAGGAAGTGGGCCTAGAGGTTGCTTGACTAGTGCCCCTCTGGTGCCTGGAGGGCCAGGTTCTCTGAAAGTGTAAATCCCTTTCTGCAGCTGTATTATTTCTTGCTGTTTCTGTATCATCTCCTGCAGGATCCTCATTTCCTCTTCAGGGGACTGCAGCAATGATTCAAGCTGAGAGTTCTTTGGAACCTGAACTTGCACACGGTCGCTTGCTTCAGTCATCACTTGATCGCCCTTACTCTGCTGCTTAGCCTGGTGTCCTTCAACCTGCATATCTTCTCCTGTGCCCTGAGTGATGTGTCCACCATGCATCAACAGGGGAGTAACTGCACCGCCTAACCTTGAGCTGCCCTCTTTAATGTAGTTAGGTGGATGCACAGTGTCATCTTCAACCTCCCTCTCTCTTCCAATGAAATCCCTTCTGTTCATGCTTGCAGATGAGACCTCCCTTTCCTCATATCTCAGTTGTTTCCTCGTCAGATTTTGCCGGCAATCTCTTGGGAACTCCTCTCTGATATAGTTGAAATCCTGCTCTTCTTCTGTTCTTTCTGGACCTTGCTCAATCTGTGGATTAAAAAGCCTTTTGAATCTTCTTAGCATGACATTTCTATCTTGAACTTCAGATTCAAGCTTTGTCTCTTTAGGTATCTCATCTACAAGTGTCATCCATTTCCCATATCTCTCAAACAGAATATCTGCAGCTGATTGTTTGCTTGCAATTCTCTCCATGAAAAGCTCAATTCTCTTTTTGCAATGAGTAACTGTATGGAACATAATGTCACAGAAAGTACAAATCCTTCCTATTTTCTCATCATGAATGTAAGCGGTAATACTAGTAGACTCTGAAATTGTCAATTTCACCTTGTCCTTAACTGGCTTAAGAACATTCAACTTAGCAATACCAGTTATGTAGGATCCTTTCGCAAACAGCATGCTTTCAGTTAAAGCGTGCAGATCTGAAAGTTCTCCTATTTTCTTTAAAATTCCTTGGAGCGGATTAAGAGACCTTAAGGACAGAGGAACACCATAGACTCTAATAGGAACATAAAGAGTTTCAAATCTGTAGTCCTCATTAGATTTACTGTCCTCATTAGGATTGAGCCATTCAATCAAAAGGTTATCAGATCCCGTAGTGCAGGGTTGCTTTGCAATCACAAAATGCATAGCCTCAGCTGAGAGGAATTGAGCCATAAACAGATTTAGAGCAACTTCAGCTATAAGATGATAATTTCTACCCCAAGCTTTGGCCATAGCAACTGAAACAATACGCTGAGAGATATTTCTAGGAGTGCCTCCTGAACAAGATACTTTCAGCAGAAGATTGTACTGTGAAGTGATAGCATACCCTGGATTGACTTCTTGTACCTGAAGATTGCACTCTCCTGGCATAGAGATCTTCATAGCTTGAAGGTCAAGAGCAAGCTCTAGGATGTCTTCCTCTCGTTTCAGCTGCTCCTCCTCAAGCCTGGCTCTTTCTTCAGTCTCAGTTGTTCTCTGAGAATCCTGCTTCCGGTGAGTATTGCCAGCCCTTTGTCGGGCTAGCCCTCCGTCTTCTTCTTCATCATCTCTTGTCTGAGTTCGAGATCTTTGGATGTTTCTATTTGGCATGGGACGTGACGAGTTTTGGCTTCTTGTGGGGTTTGGCGCAGGCGGTGGGTGGTTTGATGCCATGGCTTTCGTTGGGGTGAAACTTGCTATGGGTGAAGGATTGCCGTGCGGCATGGCGAAGGATGGAACGATGAAAAGCTTGGATTGTAGAGAAAAAGGTGGAGATGATTGAAGATTGGTGGAAAAGTGAGGAAAGGGAAGGGGAAGGGGAAAAGTTTTACGACATAGAGTCAGTCGCCTCGAAGGCTCGACCTCCACTCCGGCTGCTGATTGGGGTCCAATCGTGATGATGTCTAATTGTTCCATTTCATGAGGAACGTGGTTTTCTCTAGCATATGTTGGTATCCACATAACATCCTAGCCAAGGGATTCACGTACCGAAGGAGGAATGGATGTTTTCATGTGGCTAAGATCAGGCCTGTCGACGAGGGTGCGCGAGGTGCACGACCGCTCAGGGCCTCCAAAATCGTGAGGCCCCCAAATCTAGCTGTAGTTATTATGGTATTAATTGGGAAAAGGGAAACAACGCTAATCACGATAGTATTAATTAGGAAAAACGGGAAACAACGCTAATCACGCACGGCGAATGCTCGACTCCTGCCTCCGTCGCCTGGACTTCGACCCCCTGCCTCCATGCCACGCCTCCACGGCTCCACCTGAGGCGATTGCAATCGCCTTGCCAGTCTGCTCCTGCAGCTCGTCTCATAATCTTGCTGATCAGGCACGTCGTAGATTCACTTGATTGCTGATTGCGGCGTGTCCTCAGTCCATGGCCAATCTTTCCTAATCCATCAGCCCTCGCTAGTTCGCTTGCTGCATGCCTGCATCGTCTAGGCATTGCTTATCTCCTGGGCAGGGGCGAAGCTAATTTTTTTTGCCAATGGGTTCGTCCGAGATTTGGGCATAAACTAACTATAGTATTTTACGATCTTAGACCATCTCAAAACAAGCGTGTACGGCTCAAAAGGAGCATAAAAAACGAAAAATAAAATATCATCTATAACCATCACATTTAAACTACCTTATCGTAAGGCAGTTCATCTAAATTAATTTCTCTCTGAACACAAGACTGTAGCAGACTAGCATTAGTAGAATCTGATTGCTTGTGTCTAACGGGTGGCCTTGAAGTGCCTGCATCACGTAGAAATAAATGGCGCACAATTTGGCCGCTATAGCGGCACGAAAGCCTCGGTGTGACGCTATGACAATTGCCACGAAATCAACGTTAATCCCTAATTTTGCATTAATTCTTCATTAAACAGATAAGTTTAGATATGGCGCTAAAATTTTGTACGCGATTGCGGCGCAATGGCGGCTGCTATTGCGGCTGGAGGATGCCACGGCGAAATGATTTAGCGTGCGATTTAAAACCTTGCTGCAACATCATTATCTTAATCTAACGATCGTTTCTTTTTCTCATAATAACGTTCCGTGGTCTAGATCAATCAATCAATCAAAGTACAAAGAAAAATCAATCAGAACATTAGGGATTACGCTAGACACTAGACACTAGACATGACTTAGAATTGAGGGAGATCAGGTGCTCACATACCTGCATTTTCAGAGCTCGGCAGGTAGACGGCTAGTCAGATTGCCGCTGCCGTCGCCGGCGTCCTGCGTCTGTGTGATGGGCGATGTGAGACGACAGAGACGAAGGAATTACGGGATTCAGAGTGGGGTTTTCCTTGTTTTGGTTGGCAGATAACGGAACGACGCGAGATTGCATAAGAATTGGAGTAGAATACGAGACGCCGCCGCCATGCGTGTAGAGGGTGCGGACAGATTGATCGTTCAGGGTTGCTAGCTGGGCTGTTAGTTGTCTAGTTGGGCTGACTTGCCACCGAGTAAATCGTCTCCAGCCCAGCAGCATGGGATCGATGGGTTCGACCGTGATTTTTGGTTGGGTTCGGCCGAGTAACTACACATCTATTTCTACGTTACCGGCAAAAGTTATTGCTCCCGACGCCTCTATGGCAGCTCCGCCCCTGCTCTCGGGAAGACGCCCTCCGTCCGCGACTCCGCAATTCTTCGTGTCCGATAGTCCGGCCATCGCGCCTCACGGCCTCAACGCCTAATCAGGTTTTCTGATTAATCCTATAACACTATTCTTCATTGTTGTTCTATTTTTTTGTCATAATTTCAGGTTTGATCCCACCCTCTCTTCTATTTTACTGATAAACATAGAATTCATATAATTCATTCAGTTTATTACTCCAATACTAGTGTACTAATAGTTCTAGATGTTGTGTGAAATAAGACATATTGTAATTTTGAAGTTATATAAGTAAATTAAATTGTCCAAATTTTTCAATCTGGCTCCAGGGCCCCCAATTCCTGGAGACGGCCCTGGCTAACATATTGTGGTACCCAAAACTTAATGCATGATGCCATCTCTAGAGCATCAATCTCCAGGAAACGGACTGTCAGGATATATAGTATGAGGGTACAAAACTATGCGGAGTGATGCATTTTTGATTTCATGAGCAATGAGAGCTACTCTGTGGCTAGATCGACTCGCTGTGCGCACTGCAGGTTAATTATATATAGTGTGTGGTCAATTGATTGGTACGGTGCAGGCATGCAACAGCTTTTTTTTTTGAGAGGGCATGCACAGCTAGTACGTAGCTAAATTTTTGTCGTTGTTTTAGCACAAATTTAAACTAAAATAACGATAACAATATAGGATCGTAGTGAGTACTCTTTCTGATTCTAAATTCTTGACTCAAATTTGCTCAAATATGAATGCATCTATTTTTAAAAAGCGTTTAGATAATGTAATATTCTCACAACAATTTAAGATCGCAGGAAGTACATGCATGTACCTCGGATAAAGTACTAAAAGTACATGTAGGTTTTTTTTTTCGAGGCTAGAACTACCGCATGGAGCATGTAGTAGTTAGCTCAGATCTCAAGTAAAAATGGGTACAATTTTAAACTGTTTGTAACAATCCTTGGTGGATTCGAGCATTTTTCGCGAGTAACACGATCGATTAAATTCAAAGTGGGTAGCGTACTGTCATCGTGTGCTAAAAAATTCAAATGATGTCGGCCACATCTCATATTACAAGAGAACATGATCGTGATGTCTTGTTCCGTACCCACGCCAAACAAAAGAGAATAAAAATTAAATTATTTCCGTCATCGATCACGAGGTTCGCTTGTCATGGCTACAGGATCCGACAACACAGGCAGTACAAGTGTCTAGGAGAGAACAGAAAAGGGAATATACCCATAACAGGTTTTAGGTAGTCATCACAAAAGATCGAGATCCGCAACGTCGTACACGACAGACAAAAGCGAGCGTTTTTACGGTACCTTTGTACTGCTCTAAGGAAGGGAGCAGTATAAATCCGATCGGGCTAATCCCGGCCCATTTTCTACGATGCCTTGGACGCCACTGTTCGTCGACCTGCGCCATTGCTTGGCGCTCTCACCGCTCGCCAAGCTCGTCTCTCCGTCTCTTGCAGTGTTCGTCGGTCTCGCCGCTCGTCACGCTCGTGGCTCTCTCATCGCTCTCTCTGCTCTCCAGTCATCACTACGTTGCCCGGCCATCCCATACTGCGCTGCACGCAGCTTCTCGCTGGCCTTGTCATCCGGCCGGCACCTCCACCATGACTCCTTGCCGCGAATGTTTTACTTTTTTTGTTTTTGGTATTGGGAAGAGAGCAGCCGGACTTACCGGAACAGAGAAGGAAACGGACCGGGTCTTGCGGACGGGCAGGCACGCATGCATGGTTTACGTTTACCTAATTAGCCCTCAAGTTCCAAATACTGCTGTCACCCTCAATAGCAGTATAGATCAACCTTGGCCGTTAGATCTTGTTAAACGGACGGCTTATATTGATTACGGGGTATCATAGAAGAGCTCACAAAAGCACATGTACACCACCATGCATAAAAATGGATACAGTTACAGTACTATATATGGTCGATAGATGGAGATAACAATATATACTTGCATCATTGCAAGTTGCATGCATGCAAGCAAGCAAGCAAGAGATAGATATGATCAAGCTTAACTTTGCCGGTCTAATTATTTCCTCTAGCTCGCTCTAGTAGCTTAGAAAATTACTCCATGGAGTAACAGCACTGCTTGAAGGCCTCGAGGTTATGCTCGAACACCGGCACGAAGGCATCGACGCTGCCGTCCCCTAGGTAAGACGGCACGAGGAATAGCATCCCTTCCGTGGGGAAATAGGAGGGCATGAAGTAGCTGGGGCTCCCCGTCCCGAAGTCCAGCTCGTAGAACGGGAACGTGAGCCAGCTATCCACTTCCAGGTCAGGGCACAGCACGTCCTTGAGCACGGCCGTCTTCTCCAGCCCTTCCCGCTCCACGGCGCCGGAGCCCGCCGCGAAGTCGACGAACGACCGGAAGTAGGCTTCGTCCACACGCGCCACCGCGTCGTGGATCGTCTGGGCCGCGTGCTTCAGGGGCCGGTTCAGGAGGTCGCCCGCCGTGGCCCGCGGGAAGGCCCAGAGCACAAGGTTGCCGAAGTAGCCCGCGGGGGCTTCGTCGAGGCGGCGCCGCCCGTCCACGGAGACGCGGATCGTGGATGTCTCGTAGGGGCCGAGCCCCCGGGCCCGCGTCATGGCGCGCCACAGGTGGGCCAGGGTGGTCTCGAACCGGCTGAACGGCCGGCCCCGGCCCTCGGACGCCCTTGCCCGGAGCCCCGCGATGAAGTCCTTGGTGAAATGCGTCTTGTGGATCACCACGCCGTTGTTGTTTGCCCCGCCGTGGTGTTGTTTCTCGTCCGTCGCCGACGGCAGTACTGGCCGGTAATACTCCACGCCTCGGTGCTCGAACTCGACGCGTGGCGAGAGCCGCGGCTTGAAGAGCTCCTTGTGGTGGTGCACGGGCGGCTGCTGGAAGATGGGGAGCCCTCTGGTGGCGCGGCCCCACGCGGCGAGGAAGTCGCTGGTGGCGTGGCCGTCGGCGACGGCGTGGTTGGCGGTGAAGCCCACGGCGAGCGAGCCGCACGCGAACCGCGTGAGCTGCACCTGCACCACCTCCTCGATCTCCCCGTCAAGGTCCGGGTGAAGCTTCAGGATCTCCGGGGTGGGCTTCGCCGGCGCGACGTCCACGAGCCTCGCGCCCTCGACGCGCGCCTCCACGAGCCGCGCGCCGTGGTCGTTGAGGAGGACGCCCGGGGACCCCTCCGGGCCGCCGCGTCCGACCTGCCCGGCGAAGAGGCGGTACGCGGCCAGAACGTCCGCGAGGCCCCGCTCGATGTCCGCCGTGGAGGGCGCCGGCGCCGAGAAGGCGTAGATGATGGCCATCTGGATGTGGTACGTGGCCGCGTCGAACACCGACGACGGCACGTGCTCGCTCGTGTCCGGCCGCGCCGCGCCCCGCGGGTACCGCGGCTTCACCAGCTTCGAGCTCACCACTTTCACCTCCATTGTATATGCCGAGTCGATTTGCTAGAGTTAGCTACTGTACTAGTCGTCTTCCCCAACTCCGACAGATAAGATGGATGGCGTTGATCGGTTGATGTCAGGGATCTACCGGCACCGGCAGGGAACGAGTGTGCAGTGTTGCCTAGCTAGCGCGCGCAGACACTGCCCTCGTGACGACGGCGGGAGAGCATTATAAATAGGCAGCGCGGGAACGGGGGGTAGGTGGATCTGTTCGACTGTAATCTCTGCCGGTGCGTGCTGATCATCGTGTGGATCGGAGTACCCCCATCCGTGGCTGGTCTTGTTCTGCGGCAATAGCTTACGATCATTCGTCCGTGTGGATCTTGAAACGGTGATTACCTTGTCGTGGTCAGTGGACTAACGCCTGTCTTGCTATACCTTTATCTTATTCTCACTTGTATTTTTTTTGTTTTCAAAACATCTTATCTCTCACTTGTTATTGTAAACAAAGAGTTGAAACTGCGTGCAGTGTACGAGTGTCAATGGACGTTTTCTGCAGAACGGCCACTTTGACGTACGCGCGTGCATACGTATACGTTCATACAGTACATTACTATAATTCTTGTTGCCCTCTGTACATAGCCCAATAACAGTACTTTAATGTACATCAACAACGGCCGGGGTGGAACGATGGAGGCATGGAGCCATAGCCATGTTTTTCTTTTTCTTTTTGCCGTAATTTTGGTTATATACCTCCGGTAATCACCTTTACCGGTCTGTCACAGTAACTGAACTTACCAAGCCTTACCGAATTACTTTAATTCTGTGAATTTAAGTACTCCTCACTTTCTATGCATGGATAAATACCTGAGAACGGCGGTGCCGTCACCCTTTCCTTCGTCCAACTCCCCTCTATCGCACGGATCCCCATTTCGCCTTTCTCCTTTCCCGTGTTCCCTGCGACCGCGCGGATCCCTGGCGCCACTAGAAAACACTTTGCGATAAATACCTTGTATGTAGAGAAAGTTTGATATGATCCCTCTTCTTATCTAATTCCTCCGTCCAATATTAAGTGATGAAATATTAGTATTTAGACGCTTTTTGCGTATAAATATATTCATATTTGGCAAATTTGAGTCACATAATATGTGACGGAGAGAGTACTAACCTTTTAAAGGTGATTGACTGAGTTTTCCTTAGTGTACCTTTTTATCAAAAGATCGAAAAGTTTTCTTCTACTCCGTGTGTCCGTGAGTTTTTTTTTTCACTTTGTAGCACTACGTAGTACTATACTCCATTTGTAGGGGCTAGAGGCAGACACTTCAGAATAAAAAGGGTTTTAAGACGGCGCGACGGTTCGGTGTAATAAGAGGTCTTCACTGTTCAAAAAAGGGTTCCGGCGCTCTCCGGCGCGTCACCTGTGAGACCAGCCATCGGTCGCCGCAACAGGTGCAATCATAGAGACATGTGGGCGAATAAACATCCGGGGTGAAAGCTCACCCGCCGTGATCTGACTACGGGGAGCTAGCAGTCTAGCAGCACAGCAGCGCACGCCGGGCAGCTTTCGTCCTCTCGATTTTGTGGCCGAAACGCGCCGACAGCCAGCCCGAGACCACGACAGTTACCTGCGAGGCTGCGAGCCGAACGCGTAGCAGCTACCTGGCCCCGATATCCTTCCACCAGGGCAGCTAAACGAATCGGGTTTGTGCTTCCCAACTCAACTCTGTCAACTACGGTACTGCAGGGCTCGTGAATTACGATCCCACTCAATGCACCATGAAACTAGGTTTTGGACTGAAAAATTCAGTGAAAAAAAATCATTATAATGCTGCCGTACGAAAACAATCATACACAGAACACTTTTGATTGAGTAGAATGTCGAACTAGAATAGGAGCTCAGCAAAGTTGCCTTATCTTTTTTCTTTCTTTAATCTGCTCTGCACTGTGCACTTCCCTCTGAAAACAAGTGCTTGCCCGACCGATGTCTTGGCCCCGAAAAATAAAAACTGGCGTTGCTTGGGCGTGTGTGAACAGATTGCTTTCTTTTTCATACCAAGAACGTGCTTCTTGTTCCTAGCTAGACCTTGAACGTTCCGGACAAAACAAGATACAGTAGGGTTTTTTTCTTTAATGAAAAAACAATAAATGATACCCCCGTTTCAAGATGTACATGCAAGCGATTGTTGACTGTTGAAGCACCACACGACCGTTTGATTCCCGGCCAGTTATGTATTCCTCTGATACATATTAGTTGTCTCAAAATTGTCCAAATATGAATGTATCTGTGTCTAAAGATGTCTACGTACATGTACTAATATTTCGACAACTAATATGGATTAGAGGGAGTAGCGGCGTACGTGTACGTACGTGAACACGCCAGTCACTGTCAGCTAAACCAGTTTTAATTGAGGTTCTAACCATGGCTTCACTATACTACCCAGTGCCCTGATCTTGAAGGTTCTGGCGATCGATCGGTCGATGGCTGCCGGCCGGGGTTCACACGACACGAGATGGTGCTAATTAACACGTTGGGACCCCAGGTGCAAAGCTACCATTCATATCTGTTCTCTTCATCCTTCCGAGTTCCGACGGCGGTAGATCGAGAGGATCAACCTTTTGGAATTTCGATCGATGGATCGGGATCACCGGTTTCGCTTTGTGGTAGGTGGCTTATCCAATACCCATCCTGAAAAGATAGGCAGTGTCCATGATCCAGAGAATACACATAGTGGACTGGAGATAAGTACTACAATGATCCCTTCTGACTTTCTGAACTGTCATCGTTCCTCTGCTTGCGTGTTGGCGAGTGGCGCGGCTGTCTTAATCTCTCCACCGTTTTTGCATTGGATTTTGGTGGCGGTCAATTCGTCGATAGATCCGGTGTGTGTTCAGAGTTCAAACTCGTCAAAGTCCGCGTGTATAATTACCATTTGCACCTCGGCTGTGGTTGTCGACGCGCCTGGACTCGTCGAACCAGTATCATCGAAAGCATATGCGCCGGCCGATGGTTAATTTCAACCTTGTTTGGTGCCTAGTCTACAGCAGCTCGATTTCGATCTCGAACATATCGCGCCGCAGCAATGGAAAAGGTCTTGCAAGTGTTGAAACAAACAAGAAACTACTAGGTCCCCGAAATGGATCGTCGGCAGAGGAAACAAAATCTGAAACGAGATCGTGTGTACGTGTGTCAACCTTGTCCTTGGCAGGAGTAGCCAGCTAGCTAAGGTGGAGTTATAGACGGAGCACTCGCAAAAGCCCCGAGTACATCTGCCAATGTGCAAGTGTGCGAGGAGATTTGTTGGAAATCCACGCCTCGTGATGTTGTTCTCCGTAATCTTGTACGAGCATTCAGCATCGTGATCGCTTCCTCGTTCCGCCGAGTCCCTCGATTGTTGTAGGTGCGCTTGACATGTGCCCCGGTTGCGAGGAGGTAACGTCGAAACCCCGAGGGTTGGCTCGGCCGGCTCGGTCCTCTTTTGGTTTTTGACCTTTTCTTTCTTTCTTTTTATTGAGAGGGCCTTTTTTTCTTTCCTTTCGAGGAAGGTTTTTGAGCAGGCTTGGTCTGAGCTATTTGGAGCAAACAATCGGGCCACGTGCCTGTACCTTGGTGGCCATGGGTGGGCCAGCTGAACCAAACTCGTCTCCGTACGAGGACCGGTCTCTGTATCTGGTCTGGCCCAAAACGAGCCATCTTTAATACAGAAACCGGTCCAGATGATGGCAGTGTGACTGATGTAAAATCTCACCTGGGCGGAAAAGTAAAAGTTTGATACTCCCTCCGTCTAACAATGTTTCAATTTTGATTAAATTTAAATGCATCTATACACTAAATCATATTTAGATACATCTAAATTTTGAAAAACTTGAGATATCTTTTGTTGTACGGAGAGATTATCAATTATTTCAAAAGGAAAAGAAAATCATTATCTAAGGGGCCTTTGTGTCTAGATGATGCATACGACTAAAATTGTTACAAGTATAGATCAAGACCGAAACCTGGAATGCTTATTGGTAAAGCCAAGTCACTGGAAACATGGTTGTAAATTAAGCTCAGAACTTGCAAGTCAAACACGTGCTTTTTTTTTTCTTCGAGAAACACAGTACAAACGTAAACGCTCACAACACGCGCGAACACTCACATCTATGAGCGCACACATGCACTCCTCATTCTGAACACCTCTGAAAAACTGAGCCAACAGATTTTAAAAGAATGAAGAAGTCACCGCATGCGGCTCACCACTTGAAGTTTAACAAGTCTAACCGAGTTTACGTTTGAATGACCCATGAATCCAATGCCAGCCCATATCCCTTCCTGGGGGCCCATGGCCCATCGACCTGCTTGAATTTTATATATCTTTTAGATATGATACACATTCATTTTTCTTAACTGGTGGGCCGACCTTGAATTTTAACCCTTTATCCTAACGAGCCAAGTCGAGACTGACAAGTTCTATCAAGTTGAGCCGAACGACTCGTCATCCTCCCCTGCCTATCAAGTTGTTTCGATTATTCTCAAAAAAAAAGTTGTTTCGATCTTCGAAAGCAACAAGTCAAATGTCCGGTTATGATTTTCATCTTAATTAAAAGGCATTCAGCCAACAAAATCTTGACACAATTGACTCCAAAAACAATGCCTTCAACAAGAAAACAATGTACGTATGTATTTAGTTGTTGGACCCAAGCAAAAAAGTACACATCATGGGTTTTCATCTTGCAAAACGATGATGAATACAGCAAAATCTGTCAAGAACTCGCAACACCATGTTACTACTCCCTCCGTTCATTCCAAAATACACCACGCATAGATCTTTTTAAAAAATTTCACAAAACAGCTCGTTTTTTATTTGATTCCACTACTACAAAAACTCTCATCAGTAACGGTTGAAAATGGCTGTCAGTAACGGGCAGGCCGCCCGTCACTAATGTGCAACGCATCAGTGGCGGTCGTTCCTTAGGAACCGACACTGATGATGTTTCAGCGTAATTAAAAAAAAGCTCACGGCTAGCATATAGACATGATTTTTTTTTGTCCCAATTGCATACAGTACAAACTAAAAATCGTCGCATTTGGAACACAATTAGCAATCAAAAATTGCATTGCATGCAGTCACAACAGAACACAATTAGCAATCAAATATTACATCCCATGAATTCACAACAAAGAAACACAATTAAAAATAAAAATAACATCGTCGCATGGATTCACCGCAACCACTGGATCCCAGAGCCGCCGCACGCACCAGGCCGCGCCATCTTCCTTCGATACAGGGCGGGGCGGGGAGTTGGCTCCCCATGGCGGCGCTCACCTCGTCTGCAGCCATGGCGGCGGCGGCTACCTCCTTAACTGCATGAGATTGAAAGAGGGAGAGAACACAGAGTGCTGAGAGAGGGAGAGTGGAAGAAAACCGAGAGTGAAGATGGGGAGAGAAACTTACGATGGAGAAGGCCGGTGGCTGTCGATCTGCAGAGGAGAGAAGAGAAGTGTCAGGGGGATGACCCCGGGTAGGGTCATGACGACACGCTCTAACCGAGATGACGAAGGCAAAGCCGGCATGGTCAAGTATGCCGGCATCGTAAAGCCAAGTTAACACTAAGCCGGCATACCGGGTATATGCCGGTATGACTATCTTATATGAGTTTGCAGGATAAGGACAAGCCCCTTGATCTCGCCCGTGCCAAGATTCTTCAACGGTCTTATCCTGACCACGCGGCGCAAAGAAAAGCAGCGTCATCATTATTGCGGGAAAAGCAGTCGCCGCTTACGTAGCGGTGCCAGGCGACAGCACAAAAGAAGCACCGAAAGAGAATCTCTGATGGAAGCTGGGAGAGGTCAACAGTACTTGTTGCAGGGTGCCAAGAAAAGTAAAGTCGTCTTGTCCCCTGCGGTGCCACCCGGAGGGAACCAAGCCGCGTGCCCGGCGGGGCCCAAGGAAGCTGACGTTTGTACTCGGCCCACATGTCAGTGTGACATGGGCGGCCTATAAATAGAGCACTATCCCTCTGTGGAGAGGGAGAGGGAGCACTTAGTCATTTAGGGTTTCCCCTTCTTCTTCTTCTTCTTCTTCTTCTTCTTGTTCTTCTTCTTCTTCTTCTTCTTCTTCTTCTTCTTCTTCTTCTTCCTCAAGAATACAGCTCAAGGAGCGCCATTGTAAGAGCTTGTCTATCTCGGCTAATACAAAAAAATAGGAGTAGGAGTCTTACCTCGGCAAGAGGGATCCGAACCTGGGTAAATCACGGTGTGCTTGTGTGTTTGTGCGTGTTTCCCTTCACGTCCTCCCTCCTCCAGTTCCTCCTTCATCCATCGGCCCCAAGTTAAGCCATCCTATGGCATTTGCCGTGACACCACCACGACAAGAAGGGCGGCTCAGATCCGGTGGCTCTTGTTGGAGAAGGCCATTGGCCGACTTCTGCTCCTCCAGGCGCCACGCTCCGCCGCTGCTCCAGTGGTCGGCCGGAGTCGCCCGCGGCCAGATCCAGAGGCGTCACTGCTCTTTGCCGGCATGGTGACGTCCACGGAAGGTCCCGGTTCCAAGGGGACTTGGGAGATGGAGTCCGGCCAGAAGTGAGAGAGGAGAGGGGTGGAGGCGGGTTGAGATGGTGGCGGCTCGGGAGGGAGGAGAAGGGGCGCTGGCTCGGGGGAGGGAGGAGAGAGGGGCGACGCGATGGAGAAGGGGAGGCACGGGGGAGGGAGGAGAGAGGGCGGCGGCTGGGGAGGATTGGGGAGATGAACTGATTTTTATAGGTGTGTCCAGAACGTCAAGTGGCGGGCAGGGCAAAAAGACCCGCCACTGATGGACTAAATATTATTCTTTTGCATTTGAAAAGTAAAAAAAATAAAAAAATAAGCCAAACATATGTAAACATCTTTGACAATATTGTTTGGCATAACAACATGCACCTCTGTGCAAGAAATGGATACATTATCTTGAACCATGACATATAAATGTGCGTGACATTGATCGTTTGGCTTAAAACTTGAAGTTCTACTATAGGAAATAACAAATTTGTACTACATAGTTCATTTTTCGAATGTTAACATATGATATTATTGTTCCATCATGTTAAGCAACAAAAAATAAGACTTTAGCAAAAAAAAATCACATTTTTCTGATTTTTTATGAATGAATTATGATTATTTCAATCTTCAAAGGTCTCCATGTGTCATCAGTGGCAGGCCTAGATGAAAAGACGGCCACTAATGTGTGTTTGTGTGAATTTTGTTATTTTTGACATTGAACTATTAGTCTCCTCATCAGTGGCGGGCGTAGCATGCCCGTCAGTGACGGGTGAGCACGCGACCGTCATTAGACGGGCGTGGTATGTCGATTACCGATGATGGTCATGAGTGACGGGCGCAAAAGGTCCGTCACTGATGACTCGTCACTGTAACATCCCAATTTTCAAAATTCTTCATATGCATTGCATATCATAAGCATCATGTCACCCCCTTGCATTTGATCACTTTCAAAACCCTAAAGTTTGCCCAGAAAACCCTTTTGCAAAAATGCTTTTATTTGATTTTGGGCTTTGATCTTGCTCTTGAGTATTTGCATTTTTAACCCATGAGGGTATTGTGGTAAAAAGGGATTTAATGCATATATAGAGCTATCTCATAAATTGGCTTTTGAAAGTATTTTGAAAAAAATAATTTGATTCGATAGCCTAAGGGCCCTAAAAGCCATTTTATAGGCAAATATATTTTTAAATATTTTATTTTGAGAAAATTCTTGCTCCAAAAGTTAGATCATATGAAAATGTGATTTTACAAACTTTTTTGCATTTTATTTGGAGTGATTTGGAGCTCCGAATCAATTTTGAGGTTCAAAAACAGAAAATAGTTAAAAGAAAAGGAAAAACCGAGGAAAACCGCCGAACCAGCCGAACCGGACCGAACCGGCCGAACCGGACCGGACCGGCTCCGCCCCGCCCGAGCCGCCCGCTCTCACTGATCGGTGGGACCCACGCGTCATCTTCAACCTCCGTCCAAAAATTCCGCCCACGCACGCCCGCGAACTGCCCACGATTCCGTTCCGATTTCTTCGCGCACGAACCACCAAATTCGAAACCCCGCGCGTCATATCGAAGCCTCCGAACTCCTCTACCCTTCCCCCAAACCCCACGTCCAATTTCGCATCGGTTAGTGATTAATTTCTCGACGGAGTTCGTAGCTGCCATCGCCGTTCTTCGCGTTTTTCCGCCGTTCCGGTGAGGTTCTCTCCGCGCCACCCCCCTAGCCTCTCTCCTCTCCCCGTCCCGAACGCTGTGCGCTCGCCTTGGTGTTTGGCCGCCGCCGCCGCGCTCCGTTCCGTCCGCCGTTTTCCCCGGCGTCGGCCGCCGCCCGCCGCCCGTCCGTGCGCCGCCTCCGCCTCCCGCTCCGCCTGTATAGAAGGCCGCGCCCACGCCGCCGCCCGCGCCCGCAAGCCCGCCCTGCGCCCCCCGCGCGCCCCCTCTGCGAAGGCCGCGCCCGCGCCACCCCGCGCCGTCCGCGCGCTCCCGCGCCCCGCGCCGCCCGAACCGCCCGCCCGCGCCGCGCCGCCGCCGGCAAGCTCGTCCGCCTGCCGGAACCCTAGACCGGGCCAGTCAGGTTTCGCCACGTGGCGGGATTTTGTTTTTATTTTATTTTATTTTAATTCGGCCGATTTGGATAAGGCACTTTTGCAGAAAAGCCCTTGTAACTTCAAAGCATCATATCTTTCAAACCGTCTGTCCAAAAATTGTGTTCCGCACCTTTCTGGAATCGTCACAACGTGTAGAATATTTTGGCACTGTTTAATTTCAGTTTTGAATAACTTAGACAGTAGCTATTTACAGAATGGTTGAATATGGTTTAAATTTCAAATGAATTGTTTCAAAATAGTTTTGAGCATGTTAGCTTGCTATAAAATTATTTAAACTTGTTCTCGGTCCATTAGGACCATATAAGGAATTATTTTGTGTATAATCATGGCATACAAGTTAAATATTGCTCTATGTTACAAAAGCCGCACAATTTTTTGTTTTAAACCCTATCCATGTTTCTTGCATATTAATTACCACTTTGATGTTGTATAATCTGTCCAAACCATTTGAAAAACTTTTCAAAACAGAAACGAAGCTTCTTACCTTAGAAGTAACCTTTGTGTGCATCAGCATAGCATATGCATCATGGCATGGTTTTTGTATTGAATGTTGTGTTTATTGTGTGTGTTCCTTTTATTTTAGATTGTGTGGAGTGTAATCATTGTTGTTGCGAAGAGTGCGAGAACTACCACAACCTTGGACAAGGCAAGTTCACTTTGATCATTCTCCTAAATATTTTTCCTATGCACTAGATGTTTTATTAGATGCATCAGGAATATTACTCGTACTTCTATGCTAGCTATAAATCCCAGGCAGTATAGTTTACCCTCACCATTACCTTGCTACCAGAATTGCCATCGATTGTAGTTGAATGCTAGGCTATGGTAGTATCGTGGGGGAAATAACTACATAATGATATTGTTATGCCTTTGGCGATATGAAATGTTTTGTTAGAAATAAGGCAAAACAATTAATTTAATGAACCGTCCTGGGTGGGCAGCTTTGAAGATTTTGAGGATTAGCGACGTCAGGTCCATTTCTATGGGTCCCTCTGAGTCGAGTTCCTGTGGATTCAGGAATGGATCGTCCATGGACGTCGCTTCCGTAGATTCGGGGAGCGCCTACGTTGCAAATGTGGAATGCCACCTGGGGTAACCGAGACAGGACTAGTTTCCTATTTAGAAGCTTCTAGTACAACCACAATGCTATATGGGCTCTGGCGAGACAAGAGTAAGTTGTGTGAACCTAAACCCGAAGAATTGTACTGAGGTAGCCGTGTAGGGGGAGCGTGATTCTCTCGTGGTTTAGGGAATTACCTCTGAAAATCTCGTAATCGATGCCGTTGCTACTCTACCCTGAGGACAGCAAGGGATTAACACGTCGGTTTCTTGTGGGGAATGTGTACAAACTCTCGAGAGCGTCAAAACTAAGTATTTAGCCGTGTCCCCGGCAACGGACAATTTGACCGACTAGATGTGGAGCTGTAAGGAAAGTCTCACTCATTCTAACTTCTTAAATAAAATAGATGGTTGAACAGGGTAGGGGCACTTGATGAATCCACATCAATGTGCTCTACGATAATAGGAGCATGGGTGTGTCTACCCCGTGTCCAATAGTGATAAAATTTTATTTGATTAAAAGATAGGATTCAATAACTAAGCTTTTATGCCAATAGCTTGAACCACACTTTGCCACATTATGCATATATTTGGTAGGCTCTGGTATAACTCCTAATGAATCTTGCCAATACATTCAATGTATTGACCCTAGTGCCTGCATCGTTTAATGATGCAGGAAGCTCCGACGACGAGTAAGATGTACGTTCTGCATGTTTGGGTTACGGGCTTACATTCCAACACGCTCTCACCGTGGTGTTGATGTGCCCTTGTATCTTTCGCTTTCCGCTGCTAAACAGTTGTTTTATTTCCAGCTAACCCGTGAGGTTATGCGAGTTGTAAGTATTTTTTAAATTCTGGATGATACGTTATAATAATGAGACCTTTGTTCTATGATATTACATCTTGAAACTGTGTGTGCTAGTGAGTCGATCCAGGGACTAGCACTAAAGCACAGAGATCGAACCCGTATACGGGAGCGGTCGCTTCAGTCACATATGCACTGTTTTTTAGTATCGTTCCCCCAACATTGATTGTTTACTGAGTAGATTCTTTTGCCTAACTACGAAATGGAGACCGTGCTTCTACCCGTTTTGTCTCGTCACTCATCCTCCTGTCCATCCTCCCATCGCCGCCTCGTTCGTTGCTCCATCATCGACGTTTCCCACATATCCAGCAGACCAGGGGAACAAGTTTTTCTTTTGCTTAGCTACGAAATGTGAGAGCAAGTTATACAGATGACATTGTACAACGTAGAATTTCTCATATCAATAAAGGAGAGAAATTAGTACTTCCGTTCCATATTAAATGATTTTTTATTACATGTATGCAGACGTTTTTAGACATATATATATATATCCATATTTGGGAAAATTTGAATCACTTAATATGGGTAGGGAGTATATTTATTTCGCATTTGATACATAAAACACCCGAATGAAACCAACGAAGCACACAAATCGTTCGCGAGCTTCTTCTACAACTCTTTTGCGTAATAAGCTCATAAAACCAAGAGATCACTAAAACCAATCCACACCATGCACACGTGCCATGTTCTATTTCTAGCTAGCTGGAGTACGCCAAGTACGTCTTTATGTCGGACGTCGAGAATCCGTTGAAGTTGGAGCCGGACGAGGCGGCGTAGGCGCCAATGCCGTCGAACACGAGCCAGTCCCCCACGCTCATCTCCGGCAGCTGGTACTCGCTCACCACCTTGTCCCGAGAGTCGCACGTCGGCCCGAACACCGTCGAGGCGTAAGTCCTTTCGCCGGGGCACGGGCCGGCGAGCGGCCTCGGCCGCGGCACGTAGCCGGCAACGATCATGCAGCTGAGCGAGCCGTACAGACCGTCATCGATCCAGTACTCCCGCGCCTCGCCGCGCGTGCGCTTCCCGATGACGCGCGCCGCGAGCGTAAATGCGGTCTCCGCGAAGTACCGCCCCGGCTCGCCGATCACCTCCACGCACGGGAGCTCGCCAAAGTGCTGCGCCAGCGCGTCGTTGATGACCGCCGCCGCCTCGTCGAACGTGGCACCGGCCATGAAGCCGCCGCCGATGTCGAGCACGCGCATGGGCGGCATGCCGAGGGCGGCGGCCGCATCGAATGCCGCGCGCGCGGCCTCGATGGCGCCACGATAGACATCGGTGCACGAAGCACCGAAGCCGACGTGGAAGGAGACGCCGGCGACTTTGAGGCCCGCGCGCCGGGCGGCGCGCAGAAGCGGCACGACCTCGTCCTCCTGCGCCCCGTACTTGGTGCCGAGGTCGACCTTGGCGTCGGCGTTGTCGGGGCCCTTGATGCGGAGGATGAGATCGCAGCCCGGGTGGCAGCGCTTGACCTTGGCCACCTCCTCCTCGGTGTCGTAGGTGGTGAGGTTGACGCCGACGGACGCCGCGTACTCGATGTGCGCCTCGGGCTTGCACGGGTTGGCGTACACGACGCTCCCGGGCTTGACGCCGAGAGCGAGGACGGCCTCGATTTCTCTGCGGCTGGCGCAGTCGAATCCGGCGCCGAGCGCGGCCAGCGCGCCGAGGAGCGCAGGCTCCGGGTTGCACTTGACGGCGTAGAAGGGGCGCACGCCGGCGAGCGCGCGGCGCCAGCCGCTGTACAGATCGACGACCCTGGCGAGGTCGAAGACGAAGAAGGCGCTCCGGGCGGTGCCGGCCGGGGCAGAGATGGAGCGCATGAGGCCGGCGACGGCGCCGTCCTTGTCCTTGGGCGCGTCCCGCTTGAACGCGAGCACTTTCCTGTCCTTCACCCCGGGCGCCATGAGCACGGCCTGCATGGGGCTGCCTCCAACCATGTCGATGTAGATGATCTGTTTAGCTCCGGATATGATGCCCAACGATCAAATGCTGACTGAACCCAAACGGTGTGGCTAGCTAGGTTGGCGCTGTGGCTTGATGCCAGCATTCGATCGAGATCAGACACATAATATACATGGGCTCGTATTCGTATATAGCTACTCCTATGCATGCTTGAACTATTAATCAAGGGTGCCAAAATTGAAGGTATACAAATATAAATAGAGCGACCGCCCCCGACGTGCCATTAATTTCCTACACGTAAACGAGCGGACGTCTCACGTGGATCAAAAGCGGGGGAGAGAAAGAAACACAGGAAGGTTGGGTAGCAGCGAGCTAGCATTGTCGAGCAAACCAGCTGGGCGAGCACCGGCCAGCTCGACGATCTGCCAACCCGGTCTGCCCGAACAAGACGATGCTCGTTCAGAAATCAGAACCTCAGCATGGAAAGCGCGCGCTCGCCCAGCTCGACGCTCTGCCAACCCGGTCTGCCCGAACAAGACGAAGCTAGTTCAGAACCTCAGCATGGAAAGTTGGCGCAACCGCCAACCGGAGTGACCTACGTGTGAGCTGGCTCGAGGCAGTCGGGGCCGGCGAGGAACGACGGGCCATGAAAGAAAGAGAGCGACCGCTGAGCCCGGCTTGTTGACGAGCTGCATATAGCATTATCCAGTCGAGGGGGGCGGCGGCCATGGCCGTCGATCGGCGGAAGAATAGCCTGCGGGAACGAGCAAGAGCAAAGCAGGGGGGCGCGTTGTGGTTAAGCGGATCTTCGGACGAGATTTAGGATGAGACGTCGGTATTGTCACGCCCAACATCAACGAGGAGTCGAGGATGCGGCATGGGTGTAGATGCCGGCCCAGAAACTAAGTGGCTGGTGAACAATCAGTGCTGGCCCAATAAAATCCGTGTTGGAGATGCAGCAATGTCAGCCTGAGAGTTCTAGATGCCGGCCCAATAAACTTTATTTTTTGCGGATGCCACCCTAATAAACTTACTTCTTTACTTGGACGTCACTAGCGCGCGCGAACACTCTCTGACACACGGAACGGTAGCATGCGTGAGTAATTTACATGCAAATAGTACAGCATTTTGTAGTAACGAATTTCAAAATATTTTCTCTCTCAAACGGTGTATTTGGTTTATGATCCGTCTTCGCCGTTGGAGTTGTCTCGATGAGTTCTTCAAAACTAGATTTATATTTGACAAACTTTTTTTTGGCTTAAAAGTTACCCTCAAAGAACTAATGAAGTCACCACCTTATAACCCGTGAAGTTACCCCATAACGAAACACAAATAACCATGTGCCTCCATTCGTCTTGGTAAAAAATCTAGCACCTACCGCTGCATCCCGCATCTCCTCCACTCCAATCGAGATACCACCTCCATTTGAAATGACTCACACAAACTCATCTCCTTGTCGTCCATACTGTACACAAATTGCCACTCCCATAATGCATATAAATTGCCATCCTTTGATGAACATAAAATTGGCATCCCTAACGCACACAAATTGCCACCTTCGACGAAAACAAATTGCCACTCATAATGCACGCTGATTGCCATCTCTTTGAACACAAATTGGCATCCTAATGTAGACAAACTGTCACCTCTAATGAACATAAATTGCCAACCCTAATGCCGATAAATTGCCACCCTAAGGACCACATTTAAACATTGTACGTCCATCCATTTCGGTCAAAATCTAGCACACACCGCTCGCTCCACCAGATTGATTCCGTCGTCATGACCCTGGTCTTGTCCGGGTGTAGTGAGTGTGCAGAGCTCCAGCCCGGTGCAAGCCTTGCGGGAGAGGCACCACCGCTCAATCCACCCATCGATTACAATTTGTGTACAAACAGCCTGTTTCGCCATCCGATAATATGTAAAGTCACCACCCAATAATATATGAAGTTGCCACCCTACTAGTAACATAATACCACGTGTCAATTATATATAAAATACGGTGGCGATTTTGGTTTCAATGGTACCATCCAATAATATGTAAATCACCACCCAATAATATATGATGCTGCCCTATTAGTAATAAATTACCTCGTCATAACTTCATATGGTGGTGATTTGTGCATCAAAGTTGCCACGTGGTAAAGTTGCCACCCAATATATATATGAAATAGTGTTGTGTTAGGAAAAGATTAGCGCATGTTAACTTTTCTTAAACAAGTGTGGTAATTTGTGCATTACCGCAGGGTAACAGAAGGGTCAAATAAATTTTCGACAAAATATATATGAGAGATATCTACTTTTGAAACTCTCATCGATACAAAGTTAACGGTAAAAACGGATTGTGGGGAATCGGACAAACGTTTTAATCTACAAAACATTTTGAGTTTCAAAAAAACTACTAAAAAAAAGTACATGAAGAGAGCATGCATGCTGCTGTATCAAAACAAGTGCATGCATGGGTCGTGCCCTTCCGGATTAGCAAAAGCAAAAAGAAATTGCATGCATGCAGGACATAGCGCAGCAGGCGGCAGGCGGCGCTCGAGCGCGTCGCGCAGCCGAACAAACGCGCGAACGTGCGAGGCAATATATTTTCCCTTTTTTGAAAGGGGAATAAACTTACTGGCTGGTGAACCAACATGACTTGTTTGTCTGGTCTTGTTGCGTCGGTCACCGCGTGAAGCAAAATTAAAATTGACCCTGGAACTTGCCGAGATCGGGCATGGTTGTCAATCTTAAGAGGTTTTATTTTTTTAGGTTTTGTCTTAGGATTATGATGTACCAGCAAATATGATTGGAATTGTAACGGGTGATGTGCCCCTCTACTGTCGCGTAGTAAAGCTTTTGCTTTCGCCCAGTGAAAACTATGCTGATTTTTTTTTCCGGAACCTTTAACTAGTATATGGGAGTAGTTAGGTTGGGCAGCCGAAGAAGATTCCTGGCTTCCCGTGTGGATGAATAGGATACGACGGGCGTAGTTGGACGTGATCGAGTGTCACATGCAAGCAGAATGAGTCTTGGACTCTTGGACTCTTTGGGTCGTGGTCAATGGATATTTCAAGTCTGCCCTGCGTAGAGATTTTCCTCTGTTCAGTTTTTCGGACGTTGATATTCTTTTTCCAGGAAGCAATTACCATTGACATGACTTGAGATTGTTGGGTCCCCAACAAGCACTCCCAGTTACCTATTGACTTATTGGGTCCTCAACACATGCATTCCTAGTTTGTCTGCCCGGTGTGGCTGCATGTGCATGTGACTGTATGAAGCGCGGACCACTTCTGTCTTGGCTTTTTGGTTCGTTTCTTGTGTCTATTCTTATCATGTGGTTCCGGCCTTCCGGACATGGTCCTTCCAGAGTTTCATCCAAACTGAAGATGTAATTAATACTGACCCTGCATTTCACTAAGACGTGCTATCTGGCGTGGAAAATTCTACGATTTTGAGTTTAGAGGGGAAACCTGACACTATCGTGCCATTCAACGTTCGTAGACGCAAAACTGTTTGAATCCAGGAGAAGGCGAGGGCCAAAAGTATCATGTTTTGCCAATTGATGGATCAGATGTATACGATTTCGAATTCAGCCATCATCATTTCTAAACTTCATGGCCAATTGAGTAACCAAAAATATATGACGTTTTTCTCGTATGCTTCTCACATTTAAGCCTCAACTTTTAAACAATACCGACCCACGGGGAAGGAGGACTCAAACAGGGGGAGGAGGGGCGCGGGGGGGGGGGGGGGGGGGTTCTCTTCATTTATAGGTAACAGAAGAATAACTAATTAATCAAACAATGAAATATTTCCTAAATGTTTTTTACTCTCTTAGATTTGTAATTATATTTCAATAATCTGTAGGGCACCGATTTATATAAATTAAAGATAACAGGAAGAAAGACTAACTATGTGTCCGGGCATGGAAAATTTTCGGTAGACGACAACTAGATGAAGATACTAATTTGGCGCTGCGTGCGTGCTTTGTGCAGGAGGCAGAAGAATAAACGGGATTGATCGATCGTGGATGCGTGCATTGTGTTTACTAATATCCCTCCATTCAAAAATACAAAATGTTCCAATTATGCACTAAGTCAAACTTATTAAAACTTATTAAAAGTTTGAACAAGTTAATAGAAAAAATCCACCAAAATCTATAATTCTAAATTAGTTTTATAATTTGTGATGATATACATTTTCAATTTTTTATAAACTTAATCAAATTTGAATTATTTTGAATTGTAACAAACCTACAACAACACATAGTACATCCTTGAAGGAACGAAGGTTGCAGCACCGATCGATTACCATTTAACGGCCCAGCTGTACCTGTGCTGTGCACCCAACTGCTGAACTGCCCCAATGATGCCCAAGTTATATAAAGCATGCTTTCCTTTTTCTGGCCCAGCTAGGCTGCCCTTTGCTGTTGAGCTTTAGGGAACTAGATGATGCCCAAGTTATATAAAGCATGCTTTCCTTTTTCTGGCCCAGCTAGGCTGCCCTTTGCTGTTGAGCTTTAGGGAACTAGATGATGCCCACCTTGTTGCGAAATTTTTTAGTTAACATACGTGAGTTTTGAGGAAATTTTTAGTTAAAATGCATGAGTGAAAAGGAGCAAGAAAAGAGTATCCAGTGAAAATGTATAATGTAATTGTATATATGATAGATTATAAATTCTTCAGTTAGTTGAGATAACTCGATGAAAAGTAGCATGTATGCATGTGCAAAAAATATGAGTTTCCAACTAAATAGGTGTGAACAAATTAATGATGTGATGATGTGACATGATTGCATGTTAAGAGAAATCAAGTACTGGGTTTCTCCTACTTAAATACAGAAGATTAGAGGTCAGGACTCAGGAGTAACACATACAACACATGCAAAGTTTTCAATCACCGTAGTCAAGTGCTACCCTCTCTGTTCTTTAAATTAGGGCGTATCTTGGTTTCTTTGACCGAATGTTTGACCTAGTATTACTCCATCGATGTGTGACTTATGTGATACAAATCTTAACTATAAGCAAATACTTTCGAGTACGAATACATATCAATTTTGTTTCACAAAAATTATATATTAATAAACTAATTCTTGATCAAAAATTCGGTCAAGGAAATAATATATGACTTAATTTAAGAAACAGAGGGAGTACACGATCCCACGACTCGACTCATGGCAAGTCTGGACGCCAGCCGAAATCGCTGAAGCGCTTCCCCTTGGTGCCCAGAGGGAACTTGTTCGCGCTCGTGCCCAAAATGAACAGAGATTCTTGAGAAAAATCATGCGTACGTTCCGAACATACGGCTTTCCGGTAGTAGTTCTAGACTCTAGTTGACGGTTTAGACTTGTGACATATTAGCACGTTCGGAGGCAGCTGCCATCATATCGTCGCCATTCAGTCAAACACATGAATGAGAGAGGCGGCCAGGTCAAAGTCACAACTCTAGTTTAAAGAGATTTCACCAAGCAGTAGAATCATCACAGAAAGCAAAGTGGCAGTACTAGTTTAAAGAGATTTCACCAACCCCTTTTGCCGCGCTCCTCACTTCGCGCCCAATATATATAGCGCAACTGGCATCCCGAAACGAGTACAGCACAAAAGGCCCCCAAGCAACCAGCCTAGCTATCGCTACCTCTCTTGCTTGCTTGCTGCAAACCATTAGTACTATACCTCTTTGATTCACGGCACACAGCAGCGAGAGTACACCTTAAGACGTGCGTACTCCGATCCAAGCTCGTGTGCTTGCAAAGTTCCACAGCAATGGAGGTTAAGATTTTGAGCTCGAAGCTGGTAAAGCCTGCGTGCAGTCCCCATGGCGGCGACACCACAGAAACAGAGTACATCCCTCTGTCCATCTTCGACAGGGTGACATTCCAGATGCAGATGGCCATCATCTACGCCTTCGCGCCGCCCGCGCCGTCCACCGCCGCCATCGAGAAGGGCCTTGCCGCCGTCCTGGGCCAGTACCGGGCCTTCGCGGGCCAGCTCGGCGAGTCACCCGACGGCAGCCCGGCCGTGATCCTCAACGACCGGGGCGCGCGGCTCGTGGAGGCGTCGGTGGACGCGGACCTCGTGGACATGGCGCCCGCCAAGCCCACGCCTGAGCTGCTGAAGCTGCACCCGGACCTCGAAGGCGAGCAGCCGCTCGAGGAGGTGGTGCTGCTGCAGCTCACCCGGTTCCGCTGCGGCTCCCTTGCCGTCGGCTTCACCTCTAACCACGTGGTCGCCGACGGCCACGCCACCAGCAACTTCCTCGTGGCGTGGGGCCGCGCCACCAGAGGACTCCCCATGGGCCCGCCCCCCGTGCACCATTACCACGGGCTCTTCAAGCCGCGCTCCTCGCCTCGCGTGGAGCACGACCACCGCCGCAGGGAGTACTACCTGCCGTCGCCCAACGACGTCGTGGGCCACCACGGGGACGCCGCCGACAGCATCGTGATCCACAAGGCCCACTTCACCAAGGACTTCATCGCGGGGCTCCGGGCCAAGGTGTCGGAGGGCCGGGGCCGGCCGTTCAGCCGGTTCGAGGCCATCCTGGCCCACCTGTGGCGCACCATGACGCGCGCGCGCGGGCTCGGCCCCGAAGAGACCTCGGCGATCCGGCTGTCCGTGGACGGGCGGCACCGGCTGGGGAAACCCGCAGAGTACTTCGGCAACATGGTGCTCTGGGCGTTCCCGCGGTCCACGGTGGGCGACCTCCTGAGCCGGCCCCTGAAGCACGCAGCGCAGGTGATCCACGACGAGGTGGCCAGGGTGGACGGCGCCTACTTCCAGTCCTTCGTCGACTTCGCGTGCTCCGGCGCCGTCCAGAAGGAGAAGCTCGCGCCCAGCGCCGTGCTCAAGGACGCGCATTGCCCTGACGTGGAGGTGGACAGCTGGCTCACGTTCCCGTTCTACGAGCTGGACTTCGGGACGGGGAGCCCCAGCTACTTCATGCCGTCCTACTTCCCCACGGAAGGGATGCTCTTCCTGGCGCCGTCCTACATCGGCGACGGCAGCGTCGACGCCTTCGTGCCCGTCTTCCAGCACAACCTCCAGGCGTTCAAAGAATGCTGCTACTCCATGGAGTAGTAGGTGCAGGTTCAGATGGCGCGCGAACTAGGAATCGATCGGCCTGAGAGAAACAGTAGGCTGCAACGTTAATTAATCAAGACGGCGGCGGGAGTACTAGTACGAACTATGTGCCAAGCCAACGCGGCGCGGTTGTTGGATGTCGGGGTCGGTTTGGTTGAGGGGTGGTCGAGCCTTTTTTTTTCCTCTCTTGTTGTGACGCAGTTTGTATATGGCGTCAATCGATTTGATTATTTGAGGTGTGTACTTGATCATTTTCCTTTTGCCTGTGGATGAGCATCTCGATCGGTTGGATCGTGGACATTTTCGTGTTTCATCGTCTTTCGCACATGTACGAATTGCTACATGCATAGTATGTCACGTCTGAGGTTTTCGGTTTACTGCCTTTTCTTTGGCCTCTTTTATGCCCATCTGTGAACCTGAGACTTGTAGAACTGCTGGTATGAAATCGGAGGGGGGGACCTCTCTTTTTTTTAAAAAAAAATGTCACGTCTGAGTGAACGCTGTGGATGCTGCGCCGCTCAATGAAATGCAGCGATCAAAGCTAGCTAGCTGGAAAAAAAATCTCAATGCCCGAAAAACTGGCCACTTAGAAAGGGAGTTTCTATTTCTGCTCTTCTGCGAGATCTATCGATGCCTACTGGCCGACCCGTAAGTTCATTTGTGAGTTGTGACCACCTCCGAAAAGAGAGTGCCTTATGAGTGACATGACCCCTAACACTCGATCCTGCAAGCATGTCACGCTCAGACCCAACAATCCTGAATATACTCTCTACTAGTTGAGTGTCCGTGCGTTGCAACGAAAAAATGAGCATTCTAAAACTTAACAAGAAGAATGACAAACATGAAAAATTGACGCATGGTCATCGTCATCAGATAAGGATACACCACTACTTATGAACATGTACATAGTCCAAGTCATATAATATAATTGTGACAATATGAGAGGAAAAAAAATACAATGGACCAATATACAATCCAAAATTCCACATGAACGATGATTATCGAAGAACTTGGCCATGGACCCTCTTCTCACAATCGTAACTATCACAAAGCATCCATGTTGGAGTACAGAAACAAGTCAAGACACTCGTGTTCTCCAACAAAATTATTGAAAAGAATGCAAAATTAAACACATCAAGACAGCCGTCCATACCTCATCGAATATCCATTTTGTAATGCATGCTCTAGTGTCCTGTGTTAAGAGCAGGAAAGCAATATTAACTTCGCAACATAATGTGTAGTGTCCTTATGGTCTCCCTCAACATCTTCCCTTGAGAGATGTAAGAAAATCATAAATCATCTAATTACTACTGAAAAGTAAAATGTAGAATATACACAAATCAGCCCATTCCCCTTACTCTTATATGCATCATGACTGAGTGATAAGAAATTGCACCGCTACGAAGAGATTTTTTTTTTTTGCTGATACTTACTCTCATCTTGAGAGGAAAAGAGACTTCTTTTTTCTGTTCTGTATCAAACCACAACATTTGAACTCTTCAAAGATTGCCATAGCTCATAACCTGCAACACAAGAAGTATTTGTAGATGATAGATCTATGAACAGAAACAATTGGAGTGTCAATCTAACCATCAAACCTTGATACAATTTGCCTTAAACAATTTTGACTACAGGTAACCTAGGTAACCAGCTATAGTCTTGGTCCTAATTAAGATGGATCGTTATGATAGCTCATCCGACTATTCTAATATATCTCAACTTATACAGATTGTACATAATTTTCAGATTGTTTAGCGAATTAAACTTAAAACATTTATAATAAACATTTCTCTCTAGTGGGTTTAGTTATCAGTACATCGGTGTTATTACGACAATATGGAAAACAGAGCACAGTAGGAGAACCATGTTTGTCTTTTCAATCTGGATGAAGTATATTTTTCATCTCCCAGTCAACATCCATGCCAAAAGAATCATGCAAAGCCGGTAAAAAAAAAAGAATCATGCAAAGAGCAACTAAATGTAATACAGAAAAAAATCATCTGTTGATTCCTCAATTCGCTGCATCATCACAAAAGGAGACAAGCAAATGAATGCCAGGATGGACCGCAGATAGATCATTCAGTAGATGGGATACTTATTTAAGAGATATGCAACAGGATGCCTAACACTAAGATAATGTTCAATATGCAACTGTTGTTACCTTCTACTTTACCAAAAATCGAATAGAAAGTCATTTGATGAACAGAAAATAGTGAAGGAAAAACAAAAAGAGGGAGAAGGGAATGCACAAACCTCTTCAGAATTTGTAAAAATTGATAGCTCCTTCTCAATTAACTCGGCCACTGACTTCACATATCCATCTTCCCTGCATGGATGCCGTTGTATTAGAATTTTAGGCTGTACAGTCAGAAGATGAGATTTCATATGACAAGTCAACTTACTTGACCAAATGCTTTGTTAACTTACTTGACCAGCATATGATGGGTCTATAACAGAGCCAAATATCAGATTTGTAATAGGATCAACAAGACCATATATAATCCCTCAAAAAAGAAAAACAAGATCATATATAACTTCAGCTGATGCATTCACCTAAAAGTGAATCAATAATACTGGATTCAGTTCACATATAACTTCACACATATATCCAATTGGATCAAAATGTATTAACTTTCAAGGATCTATGAAAGCCAGCAATTTTGGATTCTTACTAACATGTAGGAAACAAACTTTGATGGTGGCTATGTATACCCACACCCACTGTAGTTTATATGCAGAAAAAAAAACACGTAAGGAATACCTCCACCAAAGCTATATCATTGCCTCCAGTGATAGACCAGACAATTCCTTTTGCTCTTTCAATGCCAATATCCAGTAGCAGAGACTTCAAGCTCTAGCATCAGCACGTATAGGACTCAACAGACTAATAAAACAAGCAAAAGTGAAAGAGAAAACAATGATACAGATGCTATTGTTTGATTAAATAACTGGATGGAATTGACGCTAGTGAACCATTAGCAATCAGGAAAATACAAACATAAAATGCATGAAAGAGATTGAAATATCAGTTAAAATCAGCCTAATACAGATTTTTCTACTGCATTCCATAAAGCACAAAAGATTACAAAGAGCTAGAGTCTACAAAGAGCCAACAGAAGAAACCATTAAGACACATCTCACACATACTTATCAAAGAATAGTGAAACAAATATTTTTCTACACAAGAGGATGGGGAAGCAGTAATCGAGAACTCACCTTACCACACGATATTGATGCCTCCCACTTCGACGGCGGCAGCCGCCGTCATCGTGGACGTCTCGAGCACCCTCGCCTCAGATGGCGGCATTGGGCACTCGATGCGTTGAGAAGGGGGAGAGCAGGTGGCGTCACGGGGACGCGGCGCGGCGGAGGACGGCTCTCCCACGGCGGCGGCACAACAGCATTGGGCACTCGATGCGTTGAGAAGGGGGAGAGCAGGTGGCGTCACGGGGACACGGCGCGACGGAGGACGGCTCTCCCACGGCGGCGGCACGGTGAGGAGGAGGTGGATCTCGGCCAGGCGGGCGGCGGCCTCGGCGCGCATCTCGGCTTCCTCCTCGCGCTCCTCAGCCTCGCGCCAGTACGAGGAGAAGGCGGATTGGGGCGAGCCGTGTGCGAGGAGGTGGAGGTGGATCTGGGCGGGTGTGTGCGAGGAGGAGGAGGAGACGGCGCTGGCAGAGAGAGATCGGGGTGGTGACGGTGCAAGCAGAGGAGGAGCGCAAGGAGAGGCAGGTGGGTGGCGGCGGCGGCGCGCGGGGTGGGAAGAGCGGCGGCGCGTGGGCAGCGGGCTGGGCGAGACGCGAGAACACGAAAGAGACGTAATTTCTGTGAATTTGAGACGACGAACGAGCCTACGTGCTACCACGGACGCAACTGCAAATTAAACAGTAGTAAAGAAAAAAAACAACCCTGAATATATTCTTAAAAAAAACAAGCCTGAATATATTGTATCCTATTCATCCGCACTAGCAGCCAGCAGGAATCTTATATATTGTATCCTATTCATCGGCACTAGCAGCCAGCAGGAATCTTCTTCTGCTGGCCGACTGGTACGACGGTACGTACTACTAACTCCGTAAGAAAGTTTTAGCACGCACGCGCACATGCAGATCGGGACTGATGGTTCACCACTCACCAGCCGCCGGGGACCTGCGAAAGCATATCCGTTCGTGTCTCCGGTAGCGCGGCCGCACGTATGTGGTCTCGCGTCCGGCCCACACGCCCGACTCATGTCTCCATCAACTGGTACGCAAACTGGTCACGAAAACGTATAGCTAGAAGGTAGAGTCGTATATCTCCATCTAAGAAAAGGATTATCTCGACTTGACTTCGTGTTAAATTAGCAGATTTCATGTTTGTGAAGAATCCACCTGTGCCTAATCACGAGAGAAAATGAGGCATACTTGACCATTTCCCGGGAAAAAAAAGAAATGGCGGCGCCAAACAGACTTTTCGTAATTGATTCTCCAAAACATACAAGTTCAAACTAGTTTGTGCTGACCAAGCAGCAGAATGTTTTGACCGAGTTTTGTTCAATGTGCATAATATAAAATTGACAAATGCGTTATCATTGATACTGTGAAATCGACATAGGCAATCAAAGGGGAAGTGAATGATTGCGCGGAAGCAAATTAAAACTTTTACTGAAAGTTCAAACCTTAAATAACCTTTCTGTCCGTGATAGTAAAACAGCCGTAACTTTTGATTGGATGAATTAAAAAATATGTATGAGTATGCAAAAGAAAGGTATTGAAATTACCTAACCAACGCAACAAGAATAAACTCAATTGGACTTACCAATCAAAAGATATGATCAAATCATTAACAGCTGACAGAAAGTTACGAGAAGTAATATATAATCGATTTCGAGAAATAACAACAAAGATGAAGTAATCGCGATCTTTCCTTGATCTCATGGTAAACCTGCAGAAAAGTATTATGAACTCGTGATAAACCTGCGGCAAAGTGTTAAAAAGATCTAGCACGAAGAATCCACGAAGATCCGAGAAAAACAGAAATGACACCACCAACGAATTTTTTTATTGCAACGATGTTGATCGATTACAAGATGCAATCATGCATCTAAGAACTCTCCAAGAATTGATTTAGATCCAAAGCTCTGAGTTCCCTCACGTCCTTACTAAAACACTATCTAGGACGCCCTCTATTTATAAGGGAAAATTCGTGATCCTAAACCGAGTCTGAATCTAACACGAACTCCTCTGTCCCAGTCGGTATTCTGCCCGTGGGGCCCGCATACGACCTTGGATTGAGATGACTCCAAAAGCAAAGTTGTTCATCTCGACGACGCGCACAACTTTCATGTGGACAACTTTTCCATTGGACGCCATCTTCATGACGTTACTGTTTAATATTGAAACAACTCTCATCCAACCACGGCTGGACCTACATGTCTTCACGTCGATGCCACTCCATGTCATCAACTCTTCTTGTGATGTCTTCAAAACTCGACCATCACGTGTCGAATATTTTCAATACCATACATCTCCGGTATAAACAACGTACGACAAACCGGTGCCCTTCCGGATCATCGTAATCTTCATTTTCATTGTTTCTTCGCACGAACGTCCCGCATGACATTGATCTCTCGACCTCAGCTTCTCCCAAGTTTCGTCCTCAATCCCGTCATCGACCACGTGCCTCTAGCTCCGGCAACACCTGAAAGCAAACACACAAATAACCAGTACGAGCACAAGTCCACGACTTGACTCAGGATAAGTTCCACACAACTCACACCATGTTTTTCACATAAAAACTAATGGATCAACACACCACTAGCAAAGTACTAAATCCAAACAAGATACAAGTCATCATATAAGTAACCATATTATTCAAAATATCCACATCGATGTTTCACTTAAAACATTTGCCAATATTACACATCACTTATGATTTCACAGATCTTGATTTTTTCGTTGAGATTGGGATGACCGGAGACTGGTATAAGCTGACTTTTTTACCTGAAAAAAGAAGAAGAAGTATAAGCTGACTTCGCCAAGCCAAATAAGCATTTCCCAGACCATCCCTGCGATGTGCAGCGCCTTATTTGCATCTCATAAAATCAATTAATATCATAGTGGTATAACGTCAAGCTTGGGATTGTTATTTGCAGCATGATTAACGGGTCTCATCAGCTCATGCATGTGCCCCCTGTCCCTTTTTGCTGTCCTTTTGCTATTAAGTTACTGTTCTTTCCGTTCATGGGGTTTTGTGTCGGTTGGTACTGTGTGTAAAACGACGGAAGCACTTTGGGACACGTACGTCCAGCTCTGGCATCTGTCTATTTCGAAAAGATCTGTAACTGCTTCCTGCCAAAAATTTCAAGAATGCACTGAAAATTATTTCGTCCAAGAGACCCTATCTGTCTTTTGGGCTAATCATTTCAGGCCGGCCGGGTCGGTACTTCGGTAGACGGTAGAGCTGCCACACTCGCTAAGATGGATGGGCGACTTTTCTCTGCCTCGCTTCGGTCTTCACCAAATACTCGTATCGTACATCGCATCGCAAGGTCAGACCAGAGTTTGTATAGTAATTCGAGCTAAGAGATCTAGCTGGCGCGCGTAGTAGTAGGACTTATTTTACCTGCCGGTCAGTCTCCCTGCTGTATGTGGAACCATTTTTTCTTTCTTTCTGTAAAGGGTATGTGAACCATTCTGCTTGATTAATTGACTATGTACTTGGAATTCAACGTTGTGAAAAGTGATCGAAATGCTTAGTGCAGCCTCCAGGTATTCTCACAACCACACCGTCATTTGTCAAAGTACAGATTTTCTTCTCTTTTTATCCTTTTTCCTCTGTCATGCATACAACGTCACATACTAGTACTACTTCTTTTCGGGTTACAGAACGCTACACATTTAAAGATTTAAACTTAGGGTGAGGTTATTTCTAAGTCGTCTGGTTTTTAAATTGATCCTTAAATGTCAGTCGACGTTTCAGAACCCTTGAATTAAGATCTGAGGCTCATCCATATTCTCTCATCTCTCACTTACTATTGTTGGATCAAGATCCGATAACTAACATGTCGATAGATCTCTACCTAAAAAAATGTGACTTATCACTAGCAAAACCGTTAAATTAACCATTATTTAATCAACGAAACAATGATACGTGTCATAAAAATTATACCGGTGAAATTCAGATTCAAAACAAGTTTCTAACTGCACAATTGATATAGCAAACAACTTGTACATTACTGTCAGGCCCTGATTACTGTAGTTGTTTAATTGGTACTCAAAATTGTTTTTTAACATGTGTGAACATTGTAAACCCGGAACAAGAGAGCATGAACAATCGATAGCAGTAAAGTTCTCCGGAAAAAAAAAGAACAAAAAAGTTATGCTGCATATGAACGCGTACTGTATGTTAAACCGCTGCGTGCTATCCATTCCTCTGTCAATTGGCCGTTGAGTTCAACCAAGTCTAGTCGCCAGTCAGAAGACTGCGGAAAAGCCACCGGCAGTTAATATCTGGGAGTAGTTATATTCTCTCCTCCTAATCATGGAACAACGTCGTCAAATCAAGATTACCCTGGATAGCACGGCCACCAATTAGCATCGTCAAATCAATACGTTTCGTACGCTTCTTGACCATAACAACGCGAATGAATAAGGATTTGATTTGATGGCCGGAATATGCAACTTTTTGACAAGAACGAAAAGAAAGAGAGTATGCATGTCCGTTCCAGAACAACCGCGCATGCACCATGTTTGGTTTTCTTTTGTCTTCGGAAATCGTAGTACAGTCGTGCATGTGTCATAGTCTTGCTATTTCTAGTTTTAGGTCGTCGTCAAAGACCGTTGGACCTAAACATCAAGCTATTTCGGAAATCATCTGCAGGACACTGGAAGGTGCTCTGCATCTTCGACGGCCAAACGGCTGGCTAGGACTTGGCGCAGAGGGAGATACAAACCGTGCGCGCCGCCGGCGTCACCAACCCGAGCTCACCAATTATTGAACGGACACAAAAGCCTGGTCGCTTGGACGAGACTGGATTCTTCTCTTCCACGTAGGAGAAAAGAACTGTGACATACTTACAGCAACGAAGATGCAGTGTAGATAAAAATATATTTTCCTGTCAACTTAGAAATAGTTATTTTTTGGTGGGCAGTTATAGTCATCTGATTAAGATTTTTTCAATTTTTATGCTTGTATAAATATCCCACGAATTTCAATAATTAGATTGGGTGGTTGTTATCGACTTAGAAATAAAGCAATAAAAATGAATATCAAACTTTATTTATAGGTAATATAAAACCTCGTGGAAGGTTCAGAGTTTGATTGACCCAGTGTATATCATCAGGGTTTTTTTGAGGACGTTTATTTTTGAACCAGTGACATAAACAAGACCTCAAAACCGTCTACCTCCATATATCTTGTTGATTCCCATTAAACCTTTCCTTCCATCTACAGACGGAGAAAGAATTGCAGTGGCTAGTGGCGAGCATGGAGTTACCACGGAAGCTTAATACCGAAACTTGGATCTTCCTCGACACGTCTTCTACTCTTTTGTGTCATATATATTCACATTGAGACAATAGCACTCAGCATATCAGTGCAGATTTTTATTACACGCCTAAAAGAAACCACTAATTTTTAAGAAATTTCCACACAAAATACTATCAAGTTACCAACCTATGTAGTACAAAATTATTACTATGATATGGTGTGCCGCGGACTGAAATGTTAAAAGATGCTACCAATCATCACAAATTACCTCTTAAACTCCATAAGTTGGTATGAAATTTGCACTGCAATCACCATGTTGACTACTGTTTGACGAGATTTTGTACCAAAATTCGACGCGAAATCAAATCAAGACAAGAGAAAAGAAAAGAAATAGAGATCCAGCTGCCTGCAATCGACCTGCTAGCTACACGAGTAGGAGATTAATATTTGTACGTGCATGCTGGACATGCATGCATGCATGCGTACCTGTGTCACTTCTAAGTGCACGCTGGACATGCATACAGAGAAGGGTTGAGGATTGATCGATACGGGGATGCACAAGTAGCCATGGTCCACACGTAAGGGTCTCTGTGCTATTGCCTCGCGCGTGCCGATCGGCGAGCCCGCCCTGGATAAGTATACAAAGAGATAACTATGGTTTAAAGGAGGGAGTCTCTAACGGATTTAAACAAACAAAGCAAGAATATTGGGAAGCCGAGCGGCCGGGTGCGGCGCCTGACTCTCTGCTCCCATCGCCTATAAATAGCACACCATCTCACGCTGAGAAGAGGAGGCCGGACGGGTCGAAGGCAGCGCTGAACGCGCCGATCACAAACAGCCCCAAGGAGCGTCAACAGGAGATCGATCCAGAAGGCCAGACGGACGGCCGAATAAACCCCTAAGAATCTAAGGCGAACAGGCCGCTGGCGGCAGCGACACAGACCGCATCTACCGTCGCGGCAAAGCACGTACGTGTATAAGCAACGCGCAACTGCACCGGGAGAAGCAGGACGGCCATTGATACGACACGAGCTCCACCTCTAATCAGGTCAGTGTATGACTTAATTCACGTATCTATTTGCTCTTGTGTATCCAGGATACGACCTCCCTGCCGTACCAGCAATGAGCCGCACAGATCAAGTAGCAGCAAGGTGAAGGATAGAGGTAGCGTGGTAGTGCTGCCGGCCGGCCGCGCTCACCGCGCGCGGTACATGCAAGGCACCAGATCGAGGCCAGCAGGACGCTGGCGCGTACGCAGGCTTCATCAACAACTCGTCTGGCTTTCATCATAAACATAGGGTCAAGATGGAGGGCAGCGAGACGCTGCGCCCAAGGCGGTGGCAAGTCGCACATGCAGAACAGGAGCACAGGTAACCATCTAGGAGAAATGTAGGTTCCAACATCAAGGCGAACAGGGAGATCGATCCAGGAGGCAAGATGCAGGGGCAGCGCCTCACGCGCTCGGCGCATGCCACACATGGAAGGACAGGTCTATCGAGGCGAACAAGGCGAGACGCTGTGCCCAAAGTGGTGTCAAGCCACGCATGCAGAACAAGAGTACACAGGTAACCATCTAGCAGAACATGTTCCAACATCACGGCGGACAGGTCTAGAGAGGAGCACGGCGGCATGATGCCGTGGCTACCTCAAGGCTCTGCGGCCGTCCCGACGGCGGCTACGACGGCACGCTCGTCCAAGGGGCGCCGTACAGGGAGAAGATGACAGCAGGGCATATAGCAGCCTTGTCTAGGAGCAGATGGACTCTTCTTTCATCGTAGTATGTACATATACCTCTATCTTTCTCTCTTTCTTGTCTACCCAGGTGCCATGGAGGTGCATGCAGGAGGCATGCCATTGTCTTCGGAGCTTAGCAATCTCGTGACTGCCATCTGGGCCGTGTGCCACATTCTGGCGCCCGCCCGACGTGGGGCGCCATCTTCATCAACAGCCCGTCAACATCCGCCTAAACACCATGGTGTGCAACGGTTCGGACGTGGGCGACGTTTACGCAGTGCTCGCCCCAGGCGGAGCGCCACTTTGCTGACATGCCGTCGTCCTCATGTACAAGCTAGCTGACGTCCATCAACACACAGTCGTCGGTGGCGGCGCTGTTGAGGGCGGCGTCCACATCATACAGGTTGTCCGTGTCGGCAGGTGGCACCCGTCGGCTAACAGGGCACCAGTCTTGGCACATCTTTCACCAACCCGACGTCGTACTAGACGTCGCTGCTCGTGTCAGCCTTCCACGGGGTGTCTGTTGAGACTCCGCAATACACGGCGTCCGGCTTGGTTCATCCTTCGCCAACTGGCGTCGTGCGCACCACCGCTCGTGGCGGCCTTCTACGTGGTGTCCGCTGAGACACCGCCACACAGGGCGCTAGCCGTCTTGGCGCTTCCTTCACCGACCCGGTGTCGTGCCGCCGCCGCGCATGGCGGCTTTCCGCAATACACGGCGTCCGGCTTGGCGCATCCTTCGCCAACTGGCGTCGTGCGCACCACCGCTCGTGGCGGCCTTCTACGTGGTGTCCGCTGAGACACCGCCACACAGGGCGCCAGCCGTCTTGGCGCTTCCTTCACCGACCCGGTGTCGTGCCGCCGCCGCGCATGGCGGCTTTCTGCAATACACGGCGTCCGGCTTGGCGCATCCTTCGCCAACTGGCGTCGTGCGCACCACCGCTCGTGGCGGCCTTCTACGTGGTGTCCGCTGAGACACCGCCACACAGGGCGCCAGCCGTCTTGGCGCTTCCTTCACCGACCCGGTGTCGTGCCGCCGCCGCGCATGGCGGCTTTCTACTTGGTGTTCGTCAAGACACCGACGCACAGGGCGCCTGTCTTGGTGCATCCTTCACCAACCCGGCGTCGTGCAAGACGGTGCCGCTCGTGGCGGCCTTCTATGTGGTGTCGCTGAGACACTGCAGCTGACGGCGCCTGCTTTGGCGCACTTTTCACAGGTTATCACCATGCTAAGACACCCACGTCTCGTGGCGACCTTCTACCGATGTCCGCCGAGACACCCCCATAAAGGGCGCCACCCTTGGTTTCACAGGTTAGCATCGTGCCGCTCGTGGCGGCCTTCTACGTGGTGTCCGCTGAGACACCACATACATGGCGCTTGGCTTGGCACACTCTTCACCAACTTGGCATCGGTACGCCACCACTCGTGGCGGCCTTCTACGCGGTGTCTGCTGAGACACCACCAAACAGGGCGCCTGTCTTGGCGCACTCTTCACCAACTCGCAGTACGTCGTCGCCCGTGGCGGCCTTTTACGTGGTGTCCGTCGAGACACTGCCATACAGGCGCCCGCTTGGGCGCTGCCTTCACCAACTCCCAACAAGGTCTCTTGCACCTCCGACAGCACCCACATCATCGTCTTCAACATCAAGTCTACTCCCTCATCCACATTGCCGATGGCATTCCGGCATCCAAACATATTCTCCAACACCGATCAAGCATCGGCGACGCGAAGCCACTCCACCAACATGTCCGTGTACCGATGAAGTACATCACCAACATCACATGCTCTTGCTGGGTACCGATGAGGCAAAGGCAAGGCATTCTGTCCGGTCTAACGAGGCGGACATTTTACAGGCTAGGTACCGACGAGACGAAGGCCACTTCATCAATCTGTCTAGCTGACAAGGCGCGTGTCAGCTGGACACTTCATCGTACATCAACAAGATGGTGGAGCACGATGTTCGGCACCTGCACGGTCGAACGGTCGTGGCTTAGCATCGACGGAGCAGGATCGTACCATCCCTCTCTTCTGCTTCATCACCACCATCTTCTACACCAAGCATAGGGAGAAGACAAGACTTGAAAACGACACCATTGCAGCAACTTAATCGGAGGTGGTCTGCAGGCTTGACCTGCAAACGTAATTAAGCGGGAGCTTTTCGAGGCCCCGTGAACCAAGAAACCGCAATCGCCTATGTCATGTTGGCCGTGCTAGTAGGCCACACGGAGCGCATTATTTATAAGGGGACTTGTAATTTCGTTTCTGCATGGTGAGATTAATAAAATACATGTTTCCCTACTTTGTTTTATTTATTTGTGTACATTAGTACACTGGCACGTCCTCAACTTTTTCTTTCCCCCCAGTGTTTGAGAAAATACACTCTGCCTTAGAGTTTCGTTATTTTTCTCCCCAAACAACTACCACAAAAATTACCATGCATCGTACGTCGAAGTCACCATGCTATATATGTAAATAAAGTACAACCCAATGTAATCCACAGAACAAACTACCACGCCACAAAAGGAAGATCATAACCATTTCACTAACTTGGAGGTTCATAAACTACGTGTAAGCTTTTTTTAATGCAAGTTTTTTCATAATACTCCTCATTGTTTTCATATTTTTTGTCATAATAAATCACAAATTTGTACAAACTTTTAAAGATAGTTTATCATTTTTCATTAGTTTTATTTCCGGACTTCCATCTACTTTTTAGATCTTTTTTTTTTGGTTCCTCTAGGTTGCCACTTCTAGGAAATCCATCCATATCATGTCATTCTTACTGACCCAAATTTTGGGTGTCTGATGGAAGTGATTCTAACTCATTTGGTTGAGTTACTTAGTAGCCAGGTGGATGTACAATTCCAGCATGTAGGTGCAATACTCATGGACGAGAATATACTCCCTCGGTCGGAAATAAGTGACGTGAATTTTTATAAGAATCTGTACAAATCTAAGTCACTTATTTTGGGGCGGATCGGAGGGAGTAGTTTCTATCATGGTTTCCATTACTAATTCGCTATTTGGACTGGACGCCCCCTTTTTCATCCCGCGACATGGCCGGCCCTCTCCTGTGTTAGGAACTGGTGGCTGGATCGTATTGAGGTTGCGGGACGGCTTGGCGAGCACCTTCGTAAAGGCATTGCCTCTCTTTTTCTGCTCGGGTTGTGGGAGATTTGGAAGGAGAGAAACAAGCGCACCTTCCAACATAAGCTCCTCCTCCCTCCGGCTGTGTTCCTTCTCATCCATGAGGAAGCTTCTCTTTGGCACCGGGCTGGAGCTGGTCTCGGCGAGTTGGTGTCGGGAGACGATGACGTTCCTTAGAGGGTTCTGTTTGTAATTTAATCTAACTCCTCCCCCTGCTCTTGTTCTTTTTCCTTGCGTTTTTTGTACTCTCTTTGAGTTGATTCTCTCAACTCTTCTATTGGCAATAAATAGCACGTTGTGGCTGTTTCGTCAAAAAAAATTTGGCTATCCTCAATATACACATGCTGTACAAAATTTACAATCTCGTAAGAATGAAATAGCAGTAATTTTTTATTCACAATCTCGAATCGTGCGCCCGGTAAGGCACGTGTATCACAATCCATGAGTTGAAAGGCGCATGAGATTGTAATGAAAAAATTAATCAAAAAATTCTTATTACTCTGAACGTTACATCGTTCGTGTACATGTCTGATGTCTCTGTAGCACTACTATACCAGTCTCAAAACAGTTTAATTTGCACGTAATTAAACGCATTGGTGAAGTATTATGTTTTGGCTCACTCCTTACTTAACTTGCACTACTAGCTCGCCATCACTCCTTACTTAACTTGCACTACTAGCTCGCCACCTACTCCACGGAGTAACAGCATTCTTTGAACGCTTGAAGGTTGTGTTGGAAGACGGGCACGAAGGCGTCGACGCTGCCGTCGCCGATGTAGGACGGCGCGAGGAAGAGCATCCCTTCCGTGGGGAAGTAGGAGGGCATGAAGTAGCTGGGGCTCCCCGTGCCGAAGTCGAGCTCATAGAACGGGAACGTGAGCCAGCTATCCACCTCCACGTCAGGGCAATGCGCGTCCTTGAGCACGGCGCTGGGCGCGAGCTTCTCCTTCTGGACGGCCCCGGAGCACGCGAAGTCGACGAAGGACTGGAAGTAGGCGCCGTCCACCCTGGCCACCTCGTCGTGGATCACCTGCGCTGCGTGCTTCAGGGGACGGTTCAGGAGGTCGCCCACCGTGGACCGCGGGAACGCCCAGAGCACCATGTTGCCGAAGTACTCGGCCGGCTTCCCCAGCCGGTGCCGCCCGTCCACCGACAGCCGGATCGCCGAGGACTCTTCGGGACCAAGGCCCCGGGCTCGCGTCATGGCGCGCCACAGGTGGGCCAGGATGGTCTCGAACCGGCTGAAGGGCCGGCCCCGGCCCACTGACGCGTCGGCCCGGAGCCCCGCGATGAAGTCCTTGGTGAAGTGGGCCTTGTGGATCACGATGTTGTCGGCGGCGTCGCCGTGGTGGCCCACGACGTCGTTGGGCGACGGCAGGTGGTACTCCCTGCGGCGGTGGTCGTGCTCCACGCGAGGCGAGGAGCGCGGCTTGAAGAGCCCGTGGTAATGGTGCACAGGGGGCGGGCCCATGGGGAGCCCTCTGGTGGCGCGGCCCCACGCCACGAGGAAGTTGCTGGTGGCGTGGCCGTCCGCGACCACGTGGTTGGAGGTGAACCCGACGGCGAGGGAGCCGCAGCGGAACCGGGTGAGCTGCAGCAGCACCACCTCCTCGAGGGGCTGCTCCCCTTCCAGGTCCGGGTGCAGCTTCAGCAGCTCGGGCGTGGGCTTGGCGGGCGCCATGTCCACGAGGTCCGCGTCCACGGACGCCTCCACGAGCCGCGCGCCCCGGTCGTTGAGGATCACGGCCGGGCTGCCGTCGGGGGACTCGCCGAGCTGGCCCGCGAAGGCCCGGTACTGGCCCAGCACGAGGGCGAGGCCCTTCTCGATGGCGGCTGTGGACGGCGCGGGCGGCGCGAAGGCGTAGATGATGGCCATCTGCATCTGGAATGTCACCCTGTCGAAGATGGACAGAGGGATGTACTCTGTCTCCGTGGCGCCGCCATTGTTGCAGGCGGCGGGCTTCACCAGCTTGGAGCTCAGCACCTTAACCTCCATTGCAGCTAGGATCGTCGGAGGAGGTGCACGTACGTTGTCGTTGCTCTTGAGTTAATCAGAGGCTTGATTGATTGGGGAGAATTAAGGAGCAGATTGCAACAAGAGACCGAATTAGGCTCGCGCTCTGGCTCGTGGGGTCGTGCGTCGAACCCTTGTTGCTTGGCCTCTTGCTTTGCTTGTGGTCTTTGTGCTGTACGATTTGATAGTGTCGTGCTGCGCGCTATATATAGGGCAGGCATGCAGGAGGAAACTAATGTGGGACATGGGTTGGTGGAAATTTGAACGACTTGTGGATAAATGGGTCTAGCTAGCATAGCTTGTTATGAGAAAGTGGTTTATGTGCGTACATAGTCGAGACTTTGACCCGGCCGCCTCGATCTCGTTCCGTATGTTTGACTGGTGGAACGGCTAGCTTCTACTCCTAGTAGTTACGTCGCTAGGAAGTGAACGTGCGAAATGTAAGAAATCCAAACTACGACGCTCTTAAAAGCTGCTAAGCAAGATGCGTATGGGTACTAGTAGTCTTTAAAATGTTCCTTGAATCATCAAACTCGATCTCTCAGCATGTACGTACATGCTCGATCAGCCGGACGCGTGGTTTTTTTGGGTTAATTGTACTATACTAGTAGTCCTTAAAATGTTCATATCAATTTGGAATGCGTGATATCCCCGAAAAAGGAAATTGGAATGCATGATAGTAATTTCACAAAGAATCGGTTGGTACGTAGGAGTATATAACTCTGTGCTCCCTTCTAGAAAAGGGTTGTCTATCGTCCGGCCGGGAAATCCAGGTTGCGCACTTGTGTGACTACTTAGGAACTATAGCTACTTTTGGCATGTGATTGTGTTACACTTGACTACGGTGATTGACCACTAACCAGAAATGTGCGCAGCTGCATGCGAAGCTACGTACTCCAGGTTCTTTATTTTGATGGCTTAATTAGCCATGTTATACATGTGTGCGACGCACACGACGCTAGGCAGTCACAGATCAGACGTGAAAAACACTCCTCGATCCAAAATTGGGGTGCCAACAGACCTAACGTATCGGTGTTGAAAATCAAGCTAAATTTCAGAAAACTGCTCCCTTCAATCCATAATAAGTGCCGTTGATTTAGTACAAATCGCGACACATACGAGCACAAAATTAAATTTCACATGCTAAATTGGTCAATCGATTATTTGCACTGACAAAATATGTGTATGCCGAGTTACATAATTAGTAGGTAGAATTTTTGTAATAATATATCATAATGTATGATAAAGTGATCACGAGGTACCGATTAGATTTAAATTTAGGATCATGTGTAGCCCATCTTTTCTTAGCAACCGTACGATGGTATCTAGAGTTACTTCCTCCGTTCCAAAACACAACTCATATAGATTTGTGCACTTGGAACAAGGCAGATCTCGTTTCTAGTGCGTGACCATTCATATTAGATTAATAGTAAATGTATGTGAGTAGTTATTGGTCAGGTGCTGGTTTCAAGAGAAAAATGAGATGTATTCACTGCTCGGGAAAAGGTTAGCAGTGGCGGTCCGATTTTCACACCGGTGACGGTAACGCGGCCCGCCACTAAGCCTGCGCCACAGGTGCTAACGAGCACCGGTGGCGGGTACCACCACTGCCACTGGTCCGGTACCAGCACCAGTGGCCGTTCGGCCAACCGCCACTGGTAATTCGTAGGGAGTTTCAAAAAGTGCACCGGTGACCGTGAGAAGGACAACCACTGTTACATACCAGTGGCGGTGCAGCATCACGGTGACGATGTGTACTCTATATAAGTTGTGTTTTGGAATGGATGGAGTATCATTCTTTAGGTATCCATTAAGAACTCATCTTTGTAAAATATAGATTTAGATTATGACAAATGAAGCTGGCCATACAACTTAATATTATCAAGATTCATGAAAAAAAATTGGAAAATAAAGTTGAGAGGTTGTGACGTATTGATTGATCACCTGACAACGTATGTTGCATTTGGCTGCATAAATACTTAAATGTTGTTTTATCACCAGCCGTAACATATTAGGCCTAGTGGGCCTGAGTTCACTTTCATGTTTCGCCGATTGCCCATCAAATATACCACCTAGCCCCCTCCCTATAATTCTTGACCGTTAAATATAAGAAATAATTAATTCAAATGACGTGGATTAATGCAGTGTCTTGCCTCGGGAATCACAGTGGTGGTCTTTTGGTATATAATAGGTGCAAGTAATACATGGGTTGAAACTTAGCGTCGTAGAATTCATAAAAATGTGATAATTTCTGAGCCGTGTAAAAATCACAAAATGGAACAATTTGTGTAATTTATTGCTAAAATTTAGCAGCCTAGGTTTATACCCATGTATTGCTACTCAAAGGCGTACTTATTTTATTAAAAAGAAAGAACTTTAAAATATGACTTTTTTCCCCCAAGTTATTACGAAGGGGGTTCATATGCATCCAGGTTCTAAAATCTGGACTTGCTGACGTGGCCTCATATGCACCTGGTTCTGGATAATCTGGACTAGCTAACAAATTCTTATCCTCTTAATTGGAGTACTCTAGTAAGCATATGTGACCGAGCAAGTTCGCGTCTTTCCATTGACATATTTATGGTCAATTTACTAATTAAGAATGTGCATATGTCATAACCCCAATATAATAACAAATGTTGTACGGAGTATAAATATTATTATCTCTCTGGTGTACTCCGGTACTCGACAATGAACGAGCCGAGGAATGCATTTCCCGATCTCCTTTTACTGATTCATTGCATGAGCTCATGCCACGTCCACGTCAAACGCTAGCTAGCTTACCCCATGCACATTATTAATCTTGTAGCTAGTTAGTTGCTTCGCTGTCCAGGAACGAACGATATAGTTAAGTAACGGTCCGGTACAGTGTTTGGCATCACATAAGCATGATTTAGTAGAGGCGGCGAACCTCGATCTGACAAAAGTGCCGGAAAAAGAGAATATTGATGCTGAAGATCGAATATATATGTCCTCCGCATATGCTGCATGTGCACGCACGCATGCATGCATGCATGCATCTGCCCGTCAGTAGGTGAAAATCATCCAGTGCCAGCGAAGCCGCCTCTGAGGAGTATATTTTGTTGTTGAAAGTTTTGGGCACATGCCTCGCTCAAATAGAGGGGAAAATAATAACGGCCATTTCTTTTTTCAGCAGCAGCTAGCTAGTGCCATGCATGTTGGGGTCAATTTAGCCTGCCGAGTAAGGTCTCGATCGGGATCGACATAGTAGGTAGGAATACACTTTGCCGGCTTGCCGCGTTCCGGGAATTTCCATCGTCAAACTGGCCTGTCTCGAGAGGAACCGGCCATGAACGTGTAGTTAAATTGCAGATTTTTTCTTGCTAAGTTGACTCTGTTTTATTCTTTTGCACGTTTCTTGTTTGATCGATATGTTCATAGAACAAACTTACTCTTCTGATTCATTCTACGCACTACAACCACCACCACTGTAGGGCGTTAGGTACACAGCACTAGTATGTATACCTCAGGATACGTGTACCGGTGTACGTTCATGGCTTCCTGCAGCCGATGGATATATTTGCAAGAGAGCGTCTACGATGGCATCCCCAAAGCTATCCTAAATGTCTTATTTGGGAATATGGACATTTTGCTCTAAAAATTATTTCTCAATGGCATTTTCTAAACGGACAAAATGTCATGTTTGTTCGGACACATCCCCAACTTGTCCTAAATTTGAGAGAGGTTTGGGGTGTCCTGTCTGGTGGTCTCTTTTGTCCGCCCCGGTCCCACCACAAGAGATGGAAAAATGAGAAAAAAAAATCAAAAAGAAAAGGAGAAAGGATAGAGCTTGTGTCCCATAAAAAGTTTCTACATACACTTCCCCTGCATTTGCTTTGATCTTAGCAAAATCGGGTCGGCCAGTTCAAAACTTTAGATAATTAATACAATAGTCTACGCACCAAGTAGACTTTTCTTTTCTTTTTTTTTAGGGAAAAGTAGACTTTTCTTAGTATAACTGGTTCGCCAACGACTTCAAACAATTGTGTTAATTAAGCCAATGCTAATCCGGTACGCTTTAATTAATCAATTCCCCTACCCGCAAAAGAATAGTAATTCCCAATTAAAAACACAACTAAAGTATCTGTGCTTATCACTTTAGATTGTAAAGGAGTACTCCAGTTTAGGAGAGTTCTTGACCCAGTAGCTATTCAAATCCAATGGTCGCAAATCTATGCAAATGCGGACAATGGTGTACTACCCCGTATTTCTGTTTTCATTGATCCTCTTTGCTGTGGATGGCTGTGGACTGGACTTGGACATAGGTGGGCGGCCGTGGTCCGTGAACTCCTATAATAAGATGACTTCTCCTTTAGTCCTTTAGGCCTTTTATAGATCAGGCGAGGCCCGCCAGACCGCACTAGTGCAATGCTTTATACTCCTACTCCGTATTTTAAAACCGATGATAACGTGATAGCACCACAACTCCACAACACGCCAGAACGTAAGGTGCAGCACTATTATTTTGCAACTTGGGGACGTGACGGGGCTATTGGAGCGCCCGTGTACGTCATGTGCACCGGACCTAGACTCTGCTTTTCACGGTACAGTGAACACCCAGAAAATCTGCTCTCCACGTCCATTCCGATGAGCACAGCGCACTCGATCTCGATTCGCAGCGAAACTTCCGACCCGATCGATAACGACGCATGCACTCTATATCAGCAGCAGACTCGGCTGATATACCCGTGTCCGGCCACCCGTTCCGGGTGCCACGGAAGCGATTATCGACGTCACATCATCCCGGGGCCTCGGGTCGGCGGGGATGGTGGGGCATTGGGGTTTAATTGTTTTTTCAGCTAGGTGCCACTTGCATTCGAGGCCTGTTGGCGAGATGGATGGGCGTGTGCGACTTTTCCCTGGTCTTACACCTAATTAGACAGTACATGCAACGTACTGTCAAAAAAAAAAAAAGACAGTACATGCAACGTGCAAGGTCAGAGCATAGGTACCATAAGAAGTCTAACTTCTTCTTTTTTTTGCTCAGGGGTATAAGAAGTCTACCTGGATCCTCACACTTTTTTGACTTTCCTCAAATTTTCATAAAAATATACTAACATCTACCATATCAAATAAGTATACTATGAAAATATGAATTTAATAAAACAAACTTAGAGTTGTAGATATTGATACTAGATTTTTCTATAAATTTTGTCAAACTCGAAGAAGTTTGAATTAGAGCAAAGTTAGAACCTTTTATATTTAGGAACTGAGGTAGAACCTGGAGACAACCGTGGTGGGTCATCGTGGATTCGTAGTAATCGCGATCTTGTTCGTGTGAACCCTTGTTGCCTGGAAAATTGACCGGTCGCGTTTGTCAAAGACACAAAGACTTTGTACCTCGTCCTAGTTAAAAAAAAAATTCCACTTAAGCCTTGGTTGATTGTGTGTATGGTGTCTTCTTCATCTGCCTTGATGAGGTCACTATCTTCCTCTTTTTGTCAGTCGACTGTGACCACCGCTTCTGTTGCTGATCAGGTTAATTACAAGGAGCAAGCCAAATAAGCCGATATAGGGTTCCCACATCCCTAAAATGTGCTCGTCGGCTTAGAAGGCGTAGAAGACATCGACACGCAAGAAGCAATATGTGGTTTGCAAAGGGTATTTTGAACCAAGGGACGAGGATCACAGTTAAAAATCCGACCATGGGTTATTGCAAAAAAAACAAAAAAAAACAGCCCTCTCTTTCTTTTGGGTCAAGAAAAAACAAAATGTGTGGAAAATCACTTTCAAATGCTCCTTCTGTTTTTCAAAAAATGCGCCATCATTTCGAGATTTAACTTTGATCAACAATTAGACTAATGATATGTAGGTTATGTGTTATAAATTTTTTATCATTGGATTGTATTGAAAAGTTTTCCAATATTTCAATAATAAATTCACAGTAGATCAATTGATCTACTGTTTTACCCTAAAAAAAAGTTTCCAATAATACTATAACATAAGTAAAACCCAAATCGTAGGAAGGCAAATGTCACTCCGCAGTTGAAATCCGGCAGGCCCAGTGGTCAACCCGATCGCTCAGTAGTCATTACCTACCGGAGACGTCACCAGGTCCCGTTACGGCGTTACATCATCTCGATCAGAATCACTTTATCTTCACCTAATCATGGAACAATGTCATCGTACGTCAAATCAATATTCCCATGCGCTAGCTCCTTGACTGTCAATGCAAACAATATTCCAAGACAGCAGGATACGCATGGATGGTCGTAAGTGGTCGCCTGCAGCGAAGGTTCACACATGCATGCACATAAGCAGTTGCAGGCGCGACTCGGTCGATCCGGCCGCTTCATTTTAATTACTCCTCAAAGAGCTGCTCCCGGCCAAGCCGTACGCGGCCAATCTGCACGCGCGTGTGACTGCTGCATCCATCCGTCCGTCGCTGTTGATGTACTCCACACAGACGTCTCGATCGGTGTCGGTTAGCTAGACATTTCACGGTCGCTTTTCTCGTCGCATTTCCGCGAAATTAGAAATTAGACGGTGCGGTCAAGGAAAAGAGACGAGGAGACGGTGGAATTCATCTTAACATGGCAGTACTCGTGCTAAATAATCAATTTGACAAGCGTATGTTCTGTACATACAGGCTCCGTTTCTTTATTCTTTCCTGTTGGAAACAGCTCAGCGCAGTAGCACGTGACCATTGCCTCTTTTTGTTCCATTTCTTCATGTAGCTCTGTAGGCTCCTTGGAATGAGATCAGACAATGCGGCGCGACTTGGCGGGACGAGACTGCCGGCAGCGTCACCAACCCCGCCCGCTGATTCGATCGATTTGAATCGCTAAACGTCCCTACGCACGTACGTACTGGACAGGGCCGTATCTAGAAATTTGAGGTCCTGGTGCGAAATGTAAAATGAGGTCCTAAAATTATGCTTGCGCGAGAACTCATGAACACGAAATTATCTTGGATTGCTGCTATGTGGATTTCTCGATTGCAGCGGAAGATGACTGCGGCGGGCTGGCAAGGCAGTGGCCGACGCAAAATCAGTTAAATCAAATAATCATAAGCCATTCTGATCTGGAGATAGGTGAATTGTTAAGACTTGTCGTTGAAGGGGTGGGCATCGGGTAAAAACCGAATTTTCGGTTTCTTTATTTCGGTTTTTTTTCACAATCCGGTTAGCAGATGAGTTACCCAAAATTACTGCCTGAAACTGAAAAAACGAAAATCCGGTTAACTGAAAATTCGGTTTCGGTTTTCGGTTTATACCGACATTAACAAGCGGAGGAAGATTACTCCCGTCGCGGTCGACAGACGACAGCAGTGGCGGAGATTCATGGCGGGCTGGCTGTGGCGACGGGATTCACGGCGTTCAACCAAGGCGGCAAGATTCAGGGCAGTCGGCCTGGAAATCTGCATGTATTATTAATTAAGGATAGCTAACTACTATTAGTATTAACGTCAGATTTGGAGCCCTTATTTTTTGGAGGCACTGAACAGTTGCCCACCCCGCACCTGCCACTATATACGGCCATGGTACTGGAGATCCTTATCTTCCCCATGGGTGCAAAATGTCCTTGTCGCTCTCTCACCGCCTCCACCCAAGGAGACCAAAACAAAACGCAAGAACAAATCAGGCAACGGATTGGTGTCATGACTCATGATGTGGTTCGAAACAGAAACGCGCACGTTTTGTCCGAGAGTCAGAGGCAGCTAGATGGATCGTCTCTGGTCTGGCCATCCCGCCGTTTATTGCTACGAACAAAACGCACCCGTGGTCAGAAACTCAGAATTCTCGTACGGAGTACATGGCCTTTTTTTCAACTGGGTAAAGAGACTTCTGTATAAATTCATCCACTTGTCTGGGTACATTTGGTACATCCGTACATGTTCTAGAAAGTTCATCGTGATTTGAACCTGAATTAGGACGCTAGGCCTTTCACGCATTTGTGGGTAAATGGGTTGTGACCGGTCCATATCGTACTGAAAAGGCTCAAGGAAAGGGGAACCGGTAAATAATCATGGAAGACACATGTTTGTGCGATGAACTTGTGTGGCCAAGCTTTGTTGTTTGCTCTGTTTCACGAGCAGCATACCAATATCTCCAAACCGAGCTGATATCATCTTCCTATCTGGAAAAAAATCGCGTGGGCGCTGGGCTCACCCGCGCGCGCTCCACGTCCGGATGGCCGCGACTTCGGATCGAACGGCGGCACGAGCGATGCGTCTCACGGCTCGCGCCCGCATCGGCTCGCCCGCGTCCGATGCTCGCCCTGTCAACTGTCGATCGGATCGAGCGAGCGAGCGCAGACACAGACGTAGGGCACCCACGACGACATCGATCGCCAACGCGATTGCCGCGGCCCGCCCCCGATTAACGCCCTGTCCACGATCTCATCGGGCTCCGCGCGCGCAGGATGGAGAATCGCGTGATGTCATCCCGCCGTGGCCAGTCGCCGCCGCCGCGCCATCGTCGTCCCCGTTGGCGGCTCTGGATTGCACGCACGCTGCTACGTTGCCGTCGGTCCTCAGGTAACTGCTGCTGCTGCTCCTCGCTTGATCATGATCATCGCCGTGTCAAGGTCCGGCCGGCCGATTAGTCATCGATCGCTCACTGATGTAGATTAGATGCTCCACCTTTGAGTGATGCTGTTGGTGGCCATCGTGGAGAAGAGGAACAACAAATAGCACATGTTGGATCAGTGGAGAATGAAGTACGTAATGAGGTAAAATAAATATAAGTAACAAACTTGACAGAATATATATAATTTTCTTTTGTTATAGTACACCTTTAACTGACAATTCATATGTACAGGAGGTGGTTGATAAATCTGGACAAAATTTGATCACACCTAAAGTTGGAATGACTTTTGAATCCGAGGAAAAGACTTATGAGATGTACAACACCTATGCTGGACAGGTTGGGTTCAGTGTTAGAAAGAGCAAGATGAAGTACCGCCTAGATGGTAGTTTATGTCAGAAACATCTAGTTTGTAGTAGCCAAGGATATCGAGAAAATGAGTCTATCACAAAAGGATATCACAAGGACCGGTTGTGATGCTCGTGTTCAGTTTAGTATCAACAAAGAGAGGGTTTGGACAGTGCAAAAGGTCGTATTAGATCATAACCATTATCTTGCTAGTCCAAATAAGTCACATAAGTTAAGGTCCCAACGAGAGGTTATAGAGGCAGATAGGAAATTAATTGGGCAGATACGGCGGGCTGGAATGAAGCCAGTCCAAGTTTTTGATTTCATGAAGGAGCATTATGGAGGGGAAGACAAAATACCATTTTCTAAGATGGATCGCTATAATGAGATAGGTCGCGAGCGCAGACAATACTTACAAGCCAAACATTATCTGAATATCTGAAAAATAAACAGTTACAGGATCCTACATTTTTTTTACGCGGATCAGGTAGACAAGGAAGATTGTCATATAGCAAATTTCTTTTGGGCAGATGGCCAGTCTATCATGGATTACAAATGCTTTGGTGATGCTGTGTCCTTTGACACCACATTTCAAACTAACAAGTTTGAAATGTCTTTTGCTCCGATTCTTGGCACCAACCATCACAAGCAAACAATAATTTTTGGGTGTGCACTTATATTCAATGAGACTATTGAATCATTTGTTTGGCTCTTTGAGACTTTTCTAACAGCAATGTCTGGAAAGCACCCAAGCACAATTTTCCCATATCAAGATGCGGCAATGGCAGCAGCCAATTGCTTATGTATTCCCAAATACAACCCATCGTCTTTGTTTGTGGCATATTGGCTTAAATGCAGCTAAACATCTTGGTCATGTAATTCATGCATCAGAAGACAAGTCAGAGAACAAGTTCTGGACAGATTTCAAAAGATGTATCTACGAAGACAGGGAAGAGATTTACTTCACACAGAAATGGCATGAATTGTTGGCAAAATACAACCTTGAGAATAACTCATGGATGGCAAACCTATATGCTTTGAGGGCAAAGTGGGCTGCGGTATACCGTGACTCTTTTACAGCAGACATGAACTCTACCCAAAGGAGCGAAGGTATGAATAATGTCTTCAGGAAAAGATTTCGTAGGAAACTCGGTCTTTTAGAACTCCTTGTAGAATGTGAGAACGTTGCAATTAGTCTAAGGTCAAATGAGTTGGATGCTGATTTTAAGTCACGTCGAAAGACCCCAGTTTCCTACATTCCAAATCTACCTATGTTGAAAACTGCAGGTGAATCAGATACAAGGAGAATGTATTCGGAGTTTGAGGAAGAATTTAAAAAACAGTTTACATTGTCTTGTGAATTGTTAGAAGCTGCGGGGACAAACTCGACATTCTTTGCTAAGTATATGCAATCTGACCGTGGAGCAACAGTAGTATTGAATACTGAAGATTCGACCATTACATGCTCTTGCCGGATGTTTGAATGCATAGCTATGTTTACTACTCCGTATTATCTTACAGGTTGTTTCAATTGCATTTTGTATCCTGTAATATAGGGTGTTTAAGTTGGCAACTATATCTTACAGGTTTATTGTGCAAACATGCTCTTAGAGTCTATAATATGAATGGAGTATACAATTTGCCATTGCAATATATACTGCCTAGATGGACAAAATATGCTAAAAGTGGATTTTATATTCAGAAACCAGGAACTGAGGAGGCAGATTTGAAAACACAGGCAGCACTTATATCTCGACAGGCCACATCTCTTGCATTGAAGTGTTCGTCGTCAAAACAACTTCTTGATAAGTTGCAGAAAGCCATGCATGACTTGAACTTGGAAGCGGATACTTATCTAAGTGAGATGCATGAAAAATCCAATGAGATTCCTCCTATTCCAAATGAATGTGTCCGAGAACCATTAAATGGTGTAATATCATTCAAAATAATATCATTCAAAATTCCTCAGGTAATAAAAGGTCCAAAGAAGAAACGTATTAAAAATGTTGTTGAAAAGAACACTGGGAACAAGAAGAAGAAGGGTGCCCAGAAGAAAGGTAGTGACCTGCTCAATACCTTTTGCTTATGTGTGTAAAATTGATTTTAAATATTTTGTCATCATATATATTGCATTGTAGTGAAGGTCTGGAACATAATGATCTAGAAATAAGAGATGAACGTGCTGAGCCAAACCAAATAATTGTAAGACATTTGCTATTTTCACAATTTATTCCATTACAAGCATGATTTATGAACACTTTCTTCTGCTATGACACGGGATTTAAATGTCGGGGCATCTTCAGCCATGGATGCTCCTTTCGTTCAAGGTGGATATGCTAATTCCACGATGCCACACTTCAATTTTTTGGCAAATCCTTATGCAATGGCTGCTCCATACAAACCAGGCGGATACACAAGTCTTTTAATGGGAGTTGATCAAGATGCTACAACTCAAACTGCTGTTAGGAAGTTACATTTTGATGGAGTGCAAAATCATGAATCTATGTAACCGTACTTTGTATTCTATAGCTAATGTTATGCTTCAAGTTCTCATTTCAGTTTTCGCTGTTCAGTTAACTTAAATCACAGATTAGGCCTGCTTATCTTTTGTTAGTAAGCAGAGTGAACCCAAGAGAAAGGGGACATACGAATGTTGTGTTGCCATTGATTCGGTCCATTATCTTTGTTCAGGAAGTGGTGCTGCTGCTCATTACTCCTGAACTATTGTCTCCTGCAGTTTGTTTGCTGTGCATAAATGGGTAGGGCTAGTGGGGTGACCACTCATATTGCAGTTTGCTTTTCAGCAGCGGTGAACTCTCCTAGGCATAGTTCTCTTTGAACTAAGTTAACCTGGCAAAAGAAATTTCATGGCTAGATTTTTCTTCTACAGATTTCACATTTAGAATAGTAGTTAGAAATAGAGCAATCTTATATGAAAGCTGAATCAAGTGCTTTTCCCTTGCGCACAGAAGATACTATATCTTGAACCAAATACCAAACAGAAAACTCGAACAATTGTCAGTTTGCACCGACCAATGGTTCAGTTGTTCTCAATAATCACAGTGTTCCACAAAGTGACATCAGTCATGGAGATAATGATCAATTCATTGACTAGCCTAGCATTGATAATTTCGAGGATGACGATACATTATTCAGGTATTTATCGAAGGGCCAGAGGCCGAAAATTTATTAGAGAGAAAAGAAGCAGAGTACAAGTTAGAAAATACATGAGGAAAGAGAGAGCCCATTACAGGCACAGCCTGCAAATTTAACACCTGAGACTCACACCCTACAGCACATACTGAAACCTGAACATCTTACAGGTCAGAACTAAGGGCTGTTCCTAGCAACACAAACAACTAGAAAAATTCAGAATGCCAGCACACATCCTGCAGCTTTCCACGATTGGAGTTCATCGATGATGAGCTCGACAACGCTGTCCCCAGAGCATGATTCCTGTTGGAAAATTCTAGCATTTCTCTCCTTCCAGATTAGTATGGCAATTGTGTCGAAATCTCTCCGCAGCAGCTTGGGAGCACATTTTCTTGACGTAGTCCACCAATCCTCACGGGAATGGGGAAGTTGGCTCTGGACCAGGCTCGGAAGCGAAACCAAACTTGCTAGGAGAAGCTGCAATGCAAAACCAATAGACCAAGCTTACAAGAATTGACAGAAGATACTGAAGGCCTGAAGCCGTAGTTTCTGAACTGAACCAGAAACGAGAAGCTCCAGCTAGCTTCCTTGCTGAATGTGAACTGAAGATCGTCCGACATGATCTACGAAGCAGAATCATGCAACATAAATGAGAAAAATATACTAAAGAGAATCATCAGACGGAGTTTGAGATTTAATTTACCAAGAAAGCTTGTTGGGGACAAAGACCGAACACCTCGTGGGCGGTGGAGCTCGCACTGTGTAGAAGCCGACTAGCGTCGACAATGGCAGGCGAGGAAGGCCGACGACGGCGAGCTCGGCATTGCGTAGAGGCGGTGGAGCTCTAGGAGGCGCCAGAGGTCGAGGAGGGCCGGCGATGGCGAGGTCGGGATCGGTGCGGTGGAGGAGCCTGTGAAGACGAGGTTGGGGTCGGGGTCTGCGTGGTGGAGCCGGCGACCGTGAGGTCTGCATCCTGCGCGCGCGGAGCCCGACGAGATCTTGGACGCGGCAACAATCGGGGGCGGCGCCAGGGCGAAGCCATGGCCGGTGTTGGCGATCGACGTCGTCGTGGGTGCCCTACGTCTGTGTCTGCGCTCGCTCGCTCGATCCGATCGACGGTTGACAAGACGGGCATCGGACGTGGGCGAGCTGGCGATGGGCGAGCCGACGCGGGGGACTCGTTGGGCGAGCCGCGAGACGCATCACGCGTGCCGCCGTTCGATCCGAAGTCGCGGCCATCCGGACATGGAGCGCGCCCGGGGGGGGTGGGGGGGGGTGAGCCCAGCGCCCACGCGATTTTTTTCCTCCTATCTATACTTTTATATATATATATATATAAGTTGGTGGTGATGATACGGTCACCGCCGTAGGTTAACTTCATTATAATTACAACCAATATGCCACTGTCCGTTATTTTCTTTTCCTCTAGTTTTTTTCCACGATTTCTCTACTCCGTTTTACAACCGACGCCACCACACACGCATGCCGACCTCAACGGCGCCATGAGTTGCCTACACAGAAAATGAAAATAAATAGTTTGTGATTTTATTGACCCGTAGCAATGCGCGGGCACATCTGCTAGTTCTATTCATTCATGAGATTTCCGTAGGACACGGGACACTGCCCTAAGTTGCTGCCTTCAAGCCAACCAAAATACAATTATACTACTTCCTCCGGTTGGAATTACTTGTCAAAATATTAGATGTATCTAGACACTTTTTACACATAGATACAGACAAATTTGATAGAAGTAATACCGGTCGGATGGAGTAGTAGATCCCTGCTACGGAGTACAAGATTTGTAGTAGTACATCCCTGCTACAAGAACATGACCTCCGTATGGAAAAAGGAAAATATTTTTTTTCTTCAAGGGGGAGAATATTGGCCCACGGCCCAAAACACGCATCCCAGTAGATTTTGTTTTCAGGCCCAAAAGGACCATCGCTCATTGAGAGCCTTTATTTACACGTGTTATTGTCTTGAGGTTACCAAGTTCTCCGTTGGAAAGCAGGAGAGAAAATCCTACCTGCCGTCGTCTTTGAGAAAGTTTCAATCTCTAGCGGTTCCCCTCGTCTCTGACGGACGATCTGATCTTGAGAGACGAGGGAAACCACGGATCAACGTCTGCCATCAAGTTTTGCTATCTTTTTTTTTAGGTTTTTGTGTGTTTCTCGATGGTGTCTTGACGATGAAAACGCCGTCATTTAGAAGATTGTTGTCCTGGCCTTCATCATCGTCCTGGTTTAAGCGTTGCAACTTATGCCATGTAGTCAGTGGTTCTCACGACACGTTTTGTTATGTTTTTAGTCTTTTTCCTTGTTGATTTATCGACGGGAAACAGTTTGCAGCTTGCCTTGCAAGGGGTATGACCCCGGCCATGGTGCGTTCAATGATCTTAGATTCTCACCGTTTGAGGTGGACGGCTCATGCGGCTTTTCAAAACCTGTGAGGTTAGTTCAGCTCGTGCAAGCATGGTATTCTGCAATTTTGTCGACGAATACGTGAAAAAGCATCAAGATGCGAATGATGAACCATGAGAAATTTACTTCAAAAGACTACAATGAAGCTTTTACTTATGTTGAGTATCTTTGTCATTTGTGTTCGTTCGTGTATTGATCTTTTATATTTTGTCTCTTAAATCAATAAAGTCAGATCGTTGCTCTAAAAAAAATTACACGTGTTATAATGTTCTAAAAAAATACACGTGTTATTGTGTGAAAGGATGCTAGAGAAGGTGGAGACAAAAATTCAAGATGCAATATCTTCTGAACTAACCATCGATTAGCTTTCTCATGCCGACAGTTTCAAAACTAGATCTCATAGAATAGTTTTTTTTAATCCATGTAAATAGTTGTTTACTAAAAATTAAACCATTTCTTCCATGCCTTATGTTCCTCTCACGTGTCATGTCTCGTCTTGTTTTTTTTTTCCCGTAATTGTACTGCCTTATGTCACGTCATGTTCTGCCTAACATCTTACAATTGTCACTTTACATTGTGTCTTGTGGTTTCTCATGTTTTATTCTTATGTCATGCGGCCTGGTGCCTAATGTCTTACAATTGTCATGCCTTCTGTTTTTCTTTCTTGTGTTATGTCTCATGGTAATATTGTACTTTCATGTCCCGTGAATGTTCTCCCTTACTCAAGAGATCGTGTCTTTTTAAAAACTTGAACAAACTTAAAGTATGAATTAGGACAAAAAAAGTTGCATGGCTTCTACTCGCATTTTTAACCATTACTAGCTGAAATGCCCGTACGTTGCAACGGAACAACAAAATAAAATGATACATTCAAAAACATGCATCAAAACATTTCTTTGCTCTTCTTTAACGATCACCAAATATCCATTTAAAAAAGTTTTCTTCCGAAGATTGTGTCTCTATATTCTAATCTCTCAAAATAGAACAATACACTTTCTTCTGAAAATTATATAACATCACCCAGTTAAAGAAGTTTTGAGACGAAATCACTTAATTTTTTTTAGTTTTCTCCCCTATCTCATTTCACCCGTTAAAACAAAGAGTTAGAAGGGGCAACAAATTTATGTTTTGGCAGCTAGATCTTCTCTCTACTATGCCCTAGGCGCCGCCACCATTCTCTCTCGCACTCTGTCTCATTAGCTTCTTCTAACAATTCGCATCTCCTCGTGTAATTTAGTCTTAGGAGGAGACGGCTGTGGCTGGGAAACGAAAAAGGGAACCAGCCGTGGCCGCGCCTGGGAGACAGAGGGGACGGCCGTGGCTTCGGTTCCTTACCCGATGGGTGCCCGATCGGGTCTCATCTTCCGACTCCCGTAGTGTTTCGGCGGAGCGATCTTTTTCTCATCAGATTCGGAGTTGTTGTCTGACTCTCGTACCGATCCCGCTGGTGATGGATTCCCTCGCGGAGTTCCAGTCCAATTCGGTGCAGGTAACGGGCTAGCCGGCTTATTAGCTCCAGTCCAATTTGGTGCAGGTAACGGGCCAGCCGGATTAGTATGCCTAATATACGTGCAATCTTGAGGGGTCCACAAATTTTTAAGAAGTTTGACAGACGACGGTGAAGTAAACGGTCCGTATTTTTTTAGACAGGTATACATTATACTTCCAGATTTGCGATGCCTCTGTTTTATTCCTCTGCTCTGACGACTACGATGAGCTTGGGAGTTGTCGGCAACACGGGTAAACAATGGTAATGGTATACAAGAGAGACCATCTCACTGGATTGATTAGCAACTCAAAAGCAGGCAGCAGAGATTGCTAGCTTAGGAGGGCACCAACATCGGAGAAGAACGATGGTCTAGACTTGGAGCAGTGAGACAATGGCCTCGCTAGACTGGGAGACAAGAGCTTGTGTGCGAGGGATTCTCTAATGCCTACTGACGTGGAGGTGGAGTCGCTGACATGTGCCGGGTTGTGTGGGTGGCAAGAGCGAGGAGACGCGTTTAGTGAGGCGGAGAGACTGTGTGGGGGTGTTTACAGGGAAATGACATGGATTGATCTGGGCCGTTTATGGGCAACATGGAGTAAGTATTTTCAACAAAACAAATCACCTGTGGTTTCTAGACATCTTTCTTTAGTCGGCAAAAGCCGCACTCCAAGCCTACGAGGTGGAGCACGGTGCACATCTCCATTGACCGGTCCCAAAGAGTCGTTGATCAAGGAAGTTAGAGGAAGAGTCTCGGAATGAGCCGGCGGAACGGACGAAATGTTCACAGTCGTTGTGCCGCACACCCCGTGCGCCGGCGCATCACCAACCTTTTTTCAAACAGAACAGGAACCGGGCCGGGCGAATTCCCCAAACCTGAACTCGATCCCCAGCTCTCGTCGATCCCTACGACTCTACCTACCGAAGTAGTACGTGCTGGGAAGTGCTCTAAACAAGCACACCTGCCGCAGCGTCGCATGCCCTCTGACCGCGCAGCCACAGCGCCCACATCCACCTAACCCGGCCACTTCCAAGCTTATTACGCCTCCCGGCGACCACTATATAACCCGCCGAGTTCATCGCAACCAAGCCGCACACACACACACACACCAAGAGGCATCCATTCGGAGCAGCCGGTCTTCTCGCTGTCGCGAAACCGCAATTAACCTCCAGCTCGCTACGCTCCGCATCGCTTAAGTTAAGTGTGATCGGATAATATAATCGTTTATCCTCGACATGGTTGGGAGCAGCCCCATGCAGGCGATGCTGACGGCGCCCGGGGTGAAGGACCGGAAGGTGCTGGCGTTCAAGCGGGACGCGCTCAAGGACAAGGACGCCGTGTCGGGCCTCCTGCGCTCCATCGCCGCCCGCGACGCCGTGCGCAGCGCCTTCTACGTCTTCGACCTCGCCAGGGTCGTCGACCTGCACAGGGGCTGGCGCCGCGCGCTCGCCGGCGTGCGGCCCTGCTACGCCGTCAAGTGCAACCCGGAGCCTGCGCTGCTCGGCGCCCTGGCCGCGCTCGGCGCGGGCTTCGACTGCGCCAGCCGCAGGGAGATCGAGGCCGTGCTCGCGCTGGGCGTCGAGCCCGGGAGCATCGTGTACGCCAACCCGTGCAAGCCCGAGGCGCACCTCGAGTACGCGGCGTCCGTCGGCGTCAACCTCGCCACCTACGACTCCGAGGAGGAGGTGGCCAAGGTCAAGCGCTGCCACCCGGGCTGCGAGCTCATCCTCCGCATCAAGGGCCCCGACGGCGGCGACGTCAGGGTCGACCTGGGCACCAAGTACGGCGCGCACCCGGAGGAGGTCGTGCCGCTCCTGCGCGCCGCCCAGCGCGCGGGGCTCAACGTGGCCGGCGTCTCCTTCCACGTCGGGAGCGGCGCGTCCAACACGGACGTGTACCGCGGCGCCATCGAGGCGGCCCGCGGGGTGTTCGACGCGGCCGCCGCGCTCGGCATGCCGCCCATGCGCGTGCTCGACATCGGGGGCGGCTTCATGGCCGGCCCGGCCTTCGAGGAGGCGGCGGCGGTCATCAACGGCGCGCTCGAGAAGTACTTCGGCGAGCTTCCCTGCGTGGAGGTGATCGGCGAGCCCGGCCGGTACTTCGCCGAGACGGCATTCACGATGGCGGCGCGCGTCATCGGGAAGCGCACGCGCGGCGAGGTGCGCGAGTACTGGATCGACGACGGCCTCTACGGCACCCTCAGCTGCATCCCCATGGATCACTACGTGCCGCGGCCGAGGCCGCTCGCTGCGTCGCGGCCCGGCGAGAAGACGTTCACCTCGACGGTGTTCGGGCCGACGTGCGACTCCCTGGACACGGTGGTGACCGGGTACCAGCTGCCGGAGATGAGCGTGGGCGACTGGCTCGTGTTCGACGACATGGGCGCCTACACCACCGCGTCCGGCTCAAACTTTAACGGCTTCTCCACGTCCGACATAAACATATACTTGGCTTACTCCAGCTAGGGAACCGAAGAACCACCCACATCCAAGCATGGGCACTTAAACACCTTTTTTTGATTGGTTTTATCTACGTACGGAAAACAGTTGTAATTACGTACACAAATGTAGGTGCTCTGTTGCTTTCGTTTAGCTGATTTTCTAATTTCTATATGTATCAAATGTGAAATAAATTATTATCGGCAATTTATATTTTGTTTCCTGAAACGAAAAGTTCCACATGTACAATACTGTTCTCTTTTCCCTCTCGCTGTACGGGTGCGGCTTCAGAGATCCTATCCTAAAATCTTTTTTTTTTGCGGGGGATCCTATCCTAAATTCGATGCACTTTCTGCAACTACGATGAGGTCGACCGACGATGCGACGACCGAATGCAGCTAGCGCCACCGTGGATCTTTTCCATCTTCTTTCTTCCTGCGCTCGAACTCGCCGCTAAACAGAATGATCCAGAACGCTGAAGTAGCTCGCGTGCGGATCGTTCTGTCTGAAATTGCCGCGCGTATTTTACCTTTTTTTTTTTGCGAAAAAGCTTTACTTTTCCTTGTTTACACACACATCGGGTACTTTAGGTTAATTTGAAGAGTTTATTATGTGGCTGTCGGGCGTGAATGCCGGCCAGTAAACGACAAGGTCCACACGTGCGCACGTGTTTCTGAATTTTGTTTCCCGTGCCGACTGCGAACGACGTCCGAGCCCTGGTTTCAGCTCTTCAGCAAAGCATTGTATACATGTATCGACGTCGCGCACGGCGCACAGTTGACTTGTAGCTACAGACGTGAAGACGAGATTAATATTTCATTCCATTCTATTTCTCGTCAAAATATTACATGTATCTAAATATTTTTTAAGAATAAATACATCTATATTTAGACAAAGTTGAGCCAAGAATTTTGGATCAGATAAGCTCTTTGCCTAGATTTTTGTCATGCGCGAATGGCATGACCAGAAGCGTCAACGGCAGTCGTGCTCCTGCTCACTGTTCTGAAGATTTCGTCCAACAGAAAGAGTGGTACCACATCCACGTTTCCCAATCCCAACGTGTAAATCAGCAAACTCGATCCTCCAAAGATTCAGCCAAAAATAATTCTAATGAAAAACTTTAATGAGATCCGACCTCTTTGCTGACAGTGACTAGGTTTTTTTAGATAATTTTATGGAAAGAGTTGGTTCCAGTCCCACAAAACACATTGCGAGAAACAGAGTTGTAAACTCGTACGTATAACTCGTAGTACAAATGGCCAACACTATCAATGATCCTGTCGTACGTGTTCCATTTACAGGTTGTATAAAACCTTACAAAGGCACAACTCTACAAACACCACTGGCAACTCGAGCTTAACTTTTCTACACCACACTATGGGTGATGACAGATTATGGTACAAATTCAATTCTCCTCCCGCGCCAACACAAGAAAATCAAGGAGTTTTTTCACGGAGGGAAGAGAGCAAGCTTCAACTTTGGAATTGGTGTGCCACGACATTACATCGTCAGCGAATCAGGAAGTGAGGTTGGAGCTCCGCATATCTTGCCACCGACGTCAGGGAAGCATTCTTGGTCTGGCAACGGGCCGATGTTGCCATCCGGCTCTACCTTCACTGGGTATCTGAGGAGGTGCCCTTGCAACGTTTTCATCTCTTCTGCTGTGAATCTGTTCCAGTTCTCTTCAGCTATTTGGTTCACAAAACGTACGCAGTCCAAGCTGGAAGGATCCTTGAACCTGTCATCAACCATCCCCAGGTGCTCTGCCCAAAGAGAACTCCTATATCCGTATACCTGAAAGCAAAATAAGAAATATGTAGTGAGTTAGCTAAATAAGGAAAGCTGCAACAATAATTTTACTAAGCCCTCAATGTTAACCCATAAAGAGATGAAACAGAGATGTTGGAGGAAGTCATAAATATCCAAAGAAGATGGAGAAAGTTGATAAACAAACCTGGCCGTGAGGATGAGCCCCCTTCTTAGACCATGAATGATGAGGCTGGTAGGCGCCCATTGCAATTTCAGTATCTCTAGATCCAGCCAGGGATCGCTGGTTAATGTTTGCTGAACCCAAAATGACGTATTCATCGTCTACAATCATCCCTTTTGCATGAACATAGATCATGAACCGCCGATATTTTCTAGCCAGGGCCTATGAAGTTAAAATGGGGGATTAAAGAAGTGTGTTAATTCATATTAAACTCTGAGGAAAGGAAAGGGTAGAACTATGGTAATGATGAGTAGATGATATTTGCCAATTCATCAGTCATATGTTCACTTGTTCAGACAACAAATATTAAGAGTGTCAAAAGCTCAATGGCATATTAACTACTCCCTCCGTCCTATAATAAGTGACGAAATATTACATGTATCTAGACGCTTTTTGGATTTAGATACATTCATATTTGGGCAAATTTGAGTCACTTAATATGGGACAGAGGGAGTAATACTCATAGTTTATAGAGATATATCCTTGCGAAGATTCTTGGGCGAGCAGTTTAATTATCACTATTTAGCCTATCGTAAGAGTGAAAGTGAAAACAAAGATATCCTAAATGTAAATTTAATCGCACCTCTGTTTTCACTCTTATACAGAACTGAAAAGACCGGCAGCATTTCGTAAAAAGGCTACTTTAGAAACCAATGGTGTATCAGCATGCCTTTAGCAAGCTTTCGTTGTGTTTTGGCGTTCACTAGCACCTTAGCCAACATTTTTCTGAAGTTTATTGGCCATGAAACAGTCATGACCAATAAACTTCAGACAATGTTCTTTCTTATGAAGGAATGAAGCATGCAAAAATGCATTACCGCTGCACTTTTGTCTGTAGATTTATCAGACTCAGGGCTGCCGTTTGTTGATGATTCTTCTCGATTGCCAAGACAGTAGAAGTTCAGGTAATCTTGGGGATGTGCATTCTCGATATTCATGGTCTTTAGCTCCTGTGCGACCACTCTATACATCATCTCCATTGTCTGAGCCTGGGAGATAAAAAGGACAAATCATTAACATTTTTACTTTTCATGATTCCACCAATGTGAAAAATACTTTATTCAAACCTTGATTGTGTTTTCTTTTTCTCTTTCGCTTAGTCTTAACCCTGTCTCTAAGCTCAATTGTTCTTTTAGAGTTTCTTGTTATGTTAAGTTTTTGGCGCGGTTTCCATTATAAACCAGGCCAATCTGTATTTTTTCCGCCTATCTAAATGAAACGAACACCCTGCCCTCTGATGAGGTTCCATAAAAAACTACAAATACACCATCACACTTCATCACAAACACATTGATGAACCTCCAAACACTTTGTAAATATAAATACCCTATCTTCCTCGCTGTAAATGCTCTTGCAAAATCAAGTATCTCAACGGTCATCGCACAGGACTTTGATGAATCATGAGTCAAGTGTTCCCAGCTGAAGAAGATAGCAGTATTTGGAGGGAATCCGGGTTCCTGCAGGATACTATGCTAGTTCATGAAAGGAACTCACAGACTTGGTTCTGTACTAAATTTTAGGCTTCTGACAATCAGGATAACTGGAAGTGGCACTGGCCCTTGGGTGTGCCTTATCTTCCGGTCGACAAGCAGCAGATCATTTAATTTAATTTTCTCTCTCCAGAACTTTTCAAGTGTTCGCAGGGGCATTCTGAACTGTGTAGATGCTTGTTCTGTTATTACATTTTGAATTTAAACTGTAAGAGATGCGCGATTGCATTCCGACAGTATATAGATACATATATTAATTTTTGAAAGATGGTGGAATACAGTGGCTCCCCTCCCTCACCAACAAATAGGAAGGGGTGTTCCCCTGTGTAATATTCCAAAGCCCCAAATACAAGTTCAATATTTAATGTATCATCTTCCTTACATTTTCCCACAAATATCTCCTGCCCTCAGTGGCATGTACAATTGAAAGTCTACAAAGAGGCAAGTCAGAATTCAGAAGATATCTTTATAGGCATGCATGTATATTGTTATTCCGGTACAATTAGCATCACCGTTTCTGCAATCTTTATCAATTGGTGGCGGTGGTCCGTCACCTTTCGGCCGCATCACTTAATTTTTTTTATCACTTGTTGATTTGGCGTAAATCATTGAGATGAAAACAAATATAGATTATATGATCTTAGATAGTCGATAATTAATACTCCCTCCAATCCATAATAAGTGCCAGGGATTTATTACAAAGTTAGCACAAATTTGTACTAAACCCCCATTTGCCCAAAAATGGATGTATCTATGTTTAAGAAGTGTCTAGATACATGTAATATTTCGACAAGTAATATGGATCGGAGGGAGTAACATGTTTTTTTTTCTATAACAACGCACGGGTATTAAAATAGGGAAGACAGGGTACAACAGGGAAATGCCAATATGAATTCAGATGGTAAATAAATTCAGAAGGCGGAGAACAGAGATTGAAGTTGCAAAATGGTACGAGATTTCCATATCTCGGGAAATCTCAGGTTTGGGGTTTCCTAACAGTCGCTACAACGTTTTGAACAAATACAGGGGCTCACCTGAAAGTAAAGAATTTCTTGTACAGAGGCTGCAGTAGGAACTCCTTCAGGCCACATTGGTATGACTACATAAACTGCAAATCGTTCGCCAGCCCTAATCTTGCTTGCAATTTTGAGGGCCAATTCCATTGGTATCAAATTGTCAGCACCTGCAACACCGCAAGAGCAGTTTATGTAAATCATGTTGTAACATTAAACATCAATGTTGGATTTACACGACGGTACCATCTTGTCACTTATATCTAATAAAAATAGAATGGGAAAAGGAAATCTATGTTTTCCCTGCAGGCAGCTCTGGAGAGCTAATCCTAACAATCGACATGCCCGGTAGCAGATAATGCACAAGGAGAACTCCAAACCTGAATTCACATAGGATGGCCACCCGTAGGAAGAACCAAGAAAATACTGATTTTCTATATAAATGAAATGTTGCGCTGATCTGATCGCCCGGACATATGCTGTGTGGATGCTCTTATCGATTATGAGGTTCTTTCGGCACACAAGATTCTGCAGAAGTACATTAAATAGTTAATACTTTATACCAGAACCTATTAACAGTACAGGACAAGAGGATGGGTAAAATTCAAAAGAAACAGCAACAGACTTCAGCAGACTGTAGATTTACTGAATGCTGCGAAGGAGTATATTCTCAATGTCGCCACCATAGAAGTAAAAAATAAATGAAGATGTGCCACTAACCTGCTTTGAAGCTTCTTTGCAATCACTAGGAAATCCTTTTAGAGAGCCAGAGTCTATTGATCGGAATACCTGAAGAATTAACATATATTGACCACTGCCTAGAATTTCACAAGTATTAACATAAGCAGAACTTATAAGGGCAGTGCTAAGACCTGAACGTGCCAATTTTCAGGATCTTCTTCTTTTGAAACTCGCAAACTAGCATGATCATTCGGAATATTAGGTGAAGGGCTAAGTATCCATGAGATACGCTCCAGCTTTATTAGAGCATCATCTTTCCAATGAGATATTTTCCTAAATCGTTCACGGAATTTTGATGCTTTTCTCCAGCGTTGCTCAAAATTCTTTAAGACATCATAGGCAGCTGGTCCATCAATCTTACAGTGCAAATCATGCCATGGTTGTCTCGGTCCTTTTGCGCCTGCCTGCATCAAGAGAATACATATGATGACAGCAAGAATAAAACTGAATGGGATTAGTGCAGTACAAAAAAAAGCACTGGCAGCCAGACATTCATTCGTAGCAGCATTGCACCACCTCCCAGAAGCTTACTTCCTCAAGTACATTTCACTGAGCATAACAGGTTCTGTAGAACATGTTGACAAAAGTGGACTCACCGAAAACGTAGGATTATGATAGTCATTTTCAAATACTGTGTCTAGATCTTTAAAAAGTCTATGTTGAGGAGTATCATAACGCCCATCACAAAGATCTAGGCCCCCAACAAAAGCAGTAACTTTCCGCTTGTTCCCCGAGGCTTGTGTGTCAACCAGCACACATTTTTGATGATGAGTAAACAATGTCCCAACAACCTGCATAATAGAGCAAGCGGAAAAATTTGTTAACTCAAGGTTGCCAAATGTGGAGAGAGAGAGAGAGAGCATATTAGTAATCTGCAGAATACACATATTATTGACAACAGATGATGCTTATTGTAAACACAACATAACAGTCACCTCCTGATTTTACTTATATCAAGCTAGCTGTCAACTTAGTTGCAAATTATTTACTACCCATATCGCACCACACCATCATATTTTTTTCTCTCCAAGTTCTCCTTAAAAGGGGCAAGCATGAGAATATTAACTTGCTTAAGGTTTATGATGACAACCATTTCATGCAGCCTATCAAAAAAGAAAAAGAAAAAGAAAAATGGAAGTACTGCCTGGAACTTGCCTGTTGTTTGAAAATGCTCAGCTTACTGCTGGCATATCGCGGTGAAAGAACACAAATGACGGAGGAGTGCTTGAAAAACTTTCTAGTTTCTTCATCATGTGTTCCCATCACACCACCCTGCAAAAGCATATAAAGGAGGATTGTTTTACTAGATATTATCACATAGAAGTATAACCTTAAACCAAAAGGAACAGCATGTATGAATAATGATGGGGATTATAAACTACGCCCCTCTCTAGCAGATTCAGAGAACAGGACAACGGTGTGAGTTTGCATAAGATATATGATCGTAGTTTATGGCACGTCAAAAACAGGGAGAACACTCACTAGTCCATCAATTAGCTCCAATTTCTCATTAAGTTCATACGAATATAGGAACAAATTTAGAACATGTACTCGTTGGCTAAACAGTCAAATGCACAAACACGAACAGAATTCCTTGAAATGAGTCAACGCCAAATGCATATGGGAACATTCCAAAGTTCCCAAACTAAGCAGTAAAATTAGACAAAAAACTAAATCGAAATGCCTCACCGTTTTGATGAACAACTTGTCATGAGAAGTCTTGTCGTCCCACACGAGCAGGCAAACTCTCACACCCTCCTGCGACTTGAACTTGAGCAGGTCCCCGAGCGTGAGGTCGCCACCCTCAGGCAACGGCCTCGACGGCGACGGCTCGCGCACAAGCTTCACCTTGTCGTACACGGACCAGCCGACAATGTATATCATATGGTGCGCCTCGAGTATGGCGTGGCAGATGTCCTCCCAGCAGTTGTTGTGCTCGAACTGCTTCCCTCGCTCGAGCTCGATACCCGGCAGGTCCCCTTCGTTGACATGCGCGTCCTGGTACAGCGTCACGCGGCCGCCATGGCGGAGCGGGAAGTAGGAGTCCTGGACGCCCTGCTTCTCGGGGTCGCCCGGGATGCCGTGCTTGTACATCGGGTTGGTGTCGAGCGGTCGGAACCGGAAACGGAGGTGGAGCGCGGTGCGGGGCTTGTACGGCCTGCCACTGGGGCCGACGATGGGGAACCACTCGTCGACCTCCTCCTCGCACGCGGAGGTGACTCGGTCGGCGGGGATGGAAGCCGTGCCGATGAGCTGCGCGCCGAAGGTGTCGTTGTCCTTGACCTGGAACTCGAGCATGGCGGCCCGGTGCGCGAGCGGCACGAAGAATTGCTCCCCCCAGCGCGGCTCCTCGCTGTTGGGAATCACTGCCGTGCGCGCCACCACCGCGCCGGCCACGGACAGCGTCACGTAAGGGTCGCTGGTGATGATCTTCCGGTGGTGGCGGCGGTTCGGCCCTTCCCCGCCCCGGGTGCGGGGCGGCTGCTTGGGCGCGCAGGAGGAGGCGGTGCCGCAGGTGGCGAAGCAGCGGCGGATATGCTCGGAGAACATGTCCATATTGGGGAGCAGCCGCGCCTCAATGATCCACAGGTCGAGGTCCCCGTGGAGGAGGATGGGCTTGGCCGGAGACTCGCCGTCCGCCGGCGACGCCATCGGCGGCGACGAGGCCTCGCGGTCGGGGGCGGCGGCGGCGGCGGCCAGGGTCCAATTGGAGTCGGGCCTCCAATCCCGGGAGGCCTCCTCTTATACCTGGCAACCGCGACGACCCCCGCTACCCGGCGGGGATTCCGGTGGGGCGCAGGCGAGGCAACGCCCTCTCCAACCTCGCGGACGCAAACGGCAAAGCTGGAAGAGATTTGGGTGAGGTGGTGGAGGATCTCGGAGTTGGCAATCTAGCCTAAAATAGTAATGGGTTTTGCTTAAATGAAAACCGTGGGTTTTATACTTCTCCTCAGTGCCATCTTATTTTACCGCATGTCGCACACTCAAGTGGTTTTCACAACATATTTAGATAGTGGGAAATCTGTAAAAAAAAAGTTACGGAATATCTATATGCATACTTAGATTTGAAGGATTGTGGAGTACTACTAGTAAAGAAAAATTCGGGATATCTTTGCAGTCTACCGCGTTGTATAGGGAGAAAGTAATGGCCATACAGTTCTTCCTTTATTCCGCACTAATTGCTTCTCTATTCACGGGAACTTGAGAGAAGAACACAATCCATAATTTCAGCATAAATTAGAAGAAAGTAATGCAGATCAAACTGCCGGTGTTACTTCCTACCGGCTAGTACCGCTTCCATGTAATCCATGCCGGCAAAGGAGTCGAAGCGTTTTTGTTTTTGTTTTTATTTTCTGATGAAGAAACGTCTTCCCTTAACCCAGTGGCTGGTATTGGTGCGATGCAACGGTCGCATGTACGGGCCTGCTCGACCGCATGGCCCCACACAGTCCAGTAGCGACATTTCACTGACCGGTGGGTCCCGCGAGATCCGATTGGGAGACATGGCCCACGTTTCATAGGCGCGAGACGACGCGGGGGGATATCCGTTGCGTGCTGCGTTACGACGCGGGAGTAGTAGCCGAGTCGTGCTCTGAATTGGCTCCGAGCAGAGAAGGAAGGGATAGGTGGCGTGGGTAGCTGTGATTTGTTGGGGGCGGCGGGGCACGTCGCGGGCGTGGGCGTGGGCGTGATCTGTGACGGCGATGGCGTAGGCGCGGGTGGCGTGGCGCCGTGCAAAGCGGGGCAGCGCGGCACCAAGTGGGTCAAACACTCAAACGGAGCGCACACGCGCTGGAGCTAGTAGATGGCCCTCTGCGCCGCTGGGTGAGAGGAGGTGGTGGCGGGCGCGCCGAGAGAGACCAAGGTGGCGTGCAGCGTGTGGGATACTGCCAAACTGGGATCCGGCGGTTTCTGCTCCAAAAATCCAACTTGTCATCCAAATACTTGTGGTGAAACAGACGGGAGAGAGCACAGGGAAAGTGTGTGTGCGTGTGACGGAAAAGTTAGTACAAGGCCGTTCGTGCATCGGTATCTCAGACCGTCGTCAGTTACGTCCCCAGCTTTTCGCAAACGGAATGTTCAACGCATCGGTCGGGTCTGAAAACATCAACGGAAGGGGTTTCTCTAGATTCCGAAACCGCGTTCGGGAGCTGCGGGGCGGAAATGGCGCGCACGACGAAACCGATGTTCCGGGACTGTTTTCCAAGCTGTATTTGATTCACGAGAATTAATACAGCGAACGCCGGATTTGACACGAACAGACGAGATTTGAAGAAAAAAAAACTTCTGCTGAATTCCCTTGTGTAGCAAGCACGTAGCCATAGGTCAACTATATACGGGATCGGGCAAGAGAAGATGAAACAAGGGGTGAGATATGTACCCGCAAAAACAAAAAGATGAGCTAACTAATCGTGATCTTGTGGCCAGCAGCGGGACACGATCCGCTCTTGGTGCCGCCGAGAAAGGGAGATTAACAAAGCAACCTTTATTAAAACTACAGGTGCAGTATAGTCCCCTTGTCGACAGTTGGGAACTTTCTGCTGTACCATAAAGTATCCAATTGTACTCCTACTAGAGTAGTTATTTTTGCGTGGCACGGCGCTCTGCATGATGGTACGATATGAGCTTTTTGCGAACGGGTTTTTTAATCCTAATTTCTGATCTGGACCGCCCTTTGTTATCATCTCGTGTTCCGCTTTTCCATACAACTTGAGGCTGCTGCGCACTGGACAAGAAGAATCTTTTTCTTTTCCTGGCCAAAACACCTGTAGTACTTATACTCCGTATGCTTTTGCCAAAAAAATATATATACTCGTATTCTTCTGCTCCGGCCGGGACAAACTGGTGGGCGATGGCCTGCCCTGAGATTCGGAAGCTAAGACCTGAGTTGTCACTTGTGAAAAGCGATGAAGCTTTCCGTGATTTTTGTCTTCGCTGGTAAGCCAGAGGTGATTGGACTCCACGCCACGGATTTCCTTTACGTCGACTGACAAAATTAACCAGGCTTGCTCTTGCTTGTTTTGATTGTTTTTTAGAACATCTTGCTTGTTTTGAATATTCGGTTGTTTTCGCTTCTTTCTTTTCCGGCTTGCATGGGACAGCGGGGGATTGGGCTGGCCCACGCTTGCGGGCGGATCTACCCCGGCCTCGGGGCGAGCAGGCATGGGAGCAGAAAAAACACGCATTCCAGCTCTTGCCTTGCTGTCTCGTCCTCTCCGTCCGTCGAAGCGTCTGCAACTTCTACGCGTGGCGCCCGTGTCTGGTTCCATGTTTCAGATTTCAGAGATACTGGTGTCTGGCTTCTCCTTTGCGGGAAGCCCGAGCCCGGAGATGTCACACATACGGGGCCGATCCGTCGTTCTCCACACAGCGACGGCCGCGCTCCGTCCGTCAGCGTCGAGCGATCAAATCATCCGTGTACACCAGAGCTGTCTCTTGTATACCAGACACCGACGTGAAAGCAGTGGGTCCTAGGCTCCTAGCCTTCTGTCACATTGCCACGTCGGCTTACTACACGTCTGCAATTAGATGAGATGAATCTACGGAACTGGACGAGGGATCGATGTATACTGGGCGTTGGGTCCGCGTCAGGATCAGGTTCTTAATTTACCGGCGAAGATTTTTCGTGTCTTCACTGACACAGTGACAACTACCGCGGCCTGGAACTCTGGATCACGGATGAAGCTGGTTTTGGTCCATGTCGCAATTTTTTTTAGGGGTCCATGTCGCATTTGATTCAGCTTTTCTCGTCCTTGTTCTTTTCTTTCAATACACTCTAGATGGGCTCGTGCGCCCGGCCGGCCCATAGTTTCATTGTCCTGGTTAGAAACTGGGCCAAAGTTCTTTCTGCCCTGGGGGTCTGGGGGCTGGGCCAGGTACTGTCAAATAGACCAATCACTTGTCACGTACGTATTTTTTTTCCCTCAAGAAAAGAAAACTTGTCACGTATTTCGTTCTCAATTTTTTTTGTCACGTATTCCTTTTGTTTATGCTAGCAAAAAAAATTACTCCGTTCTTTTGTTCGTCCCGCAGCAAAAAAAGACTTAATGCATGCGCGCAACGGGATAAACGTGGAACTTCCTGAGTCTGGTCAAGAAAAAAAAACGTGGAACTTCCTGAAAAGAAAAACAATAAACGTGACGACGGCACCATGACAAAACTGAAAATACAACAGAATGACCGGATCATGCTCATCTATATACGCAAGGAATCTTATATCAGCACAATCAAGTAAGTGTACAGACAGTCACACGCACACATCCATGCGGAAAAAAATGGACACCATGGAATGGCTCAATCCTGTGATAAGGTCCATTTTCAGAATAATGGACGAGTACTCGAGCAAAGAATCAGAGTGGCCTCGAACTCAATGATACACAGCAAGATGGCAACCTCCAGGTAGATAAAGCCCATAGCTTCTTGCCAAATAGACATACTGATGGTTACACTCATTATCATTAGACATAACTTATGCCATCGTAAAAGACAGTTTCCACGGTACCCAATACTCCATTAGCCCTAAACAGAGTATTAGGGAAGGGTATTATGGTCTTTTCACATTAGTAAAAAATAAAACCATCATTAATTTTTTTTCGAAAAGGAGGTTGAAACCCCCGGCCTTTGCATCACAGTGATGCACACGGCTTTTTTTAATTAAATTATTTAACAAGTCTTACCATGAATACATCGACCAACCAACACAAAGCAACCAAGTTATATCTACAGGCCTAACGAAGGGGGTGACAAAATCGGGACCGCATGCCCTGATCGCACACCACCATCCAATACAAATCCGGAGACCATGAAGGCACAACCGGTCAAGCAAATCCTCGACGTGTGCCGAAGCGCACGTTCCAGAATCAGCAGCCGCCGTCTTCCACCAACCCATCTTTAGAACAGTGATCGAAGTACTAAACTTGGCAGACTTGGCGTCGAGACGAGGCGAGCCAGACCCTCCGACAAGCACGGGCCCAAAAGCCGTCCAGGGAAAAGATACACCAGATTTTGATGCTTGTGTGTGCACGGCTCTACTCCGGTGAGGCCCCATCCATGGATCAGTGTGTTGGAGAAAGTAATAGCACCGTCACATCTTCGATCTCAGGAAAAATTTGAAATCCGCTTGAGATTGCTCAATAACCAAGGACTCCACAACCACAACGGGATATCCAGTGAGGAGGACAAGGCTACGATGAGCTGCGCAAAAAAAAGATATGGGGAAGCTTATCGGCGAGCTCCGCTACGAGGAGGGCGACGGCACGCTGCGCGAAGGCCGGCGGAGCACCGGGGGAGGGAGGAGGCGGTGAGCGCGCTACGAGGAGAGTGGCAGCGGCATGCCAGGAAGCCCTGGGAGGCAGTCCAGGAGACGGCGGAGGTGGCTCCGTGCGGGCGGAGACTTCACGTGGAGAAGAAAGGGCCGAGTTACCCTTGCCTCAACCCTCCGTCTACTTCTGGGATGATACATGCATCTAAATTGGAGTAACCAGGAATATAAACGAAACTATAAACGGTCTAAATTAATTCTTAGGTACTGTAGAACAGCTCTAAAACTCATAAAAGTATACAAAACTAGCACATGCCCTCTTCACCAACAAAAGCTCGACTCATTAGAAGAAATACACCATAATCTCTTAAAAGAGGCTAGTTCAACTGGCGAAGAAGTGGCCATAGGCAACAAGCTCTCAACAACTTCCCCTTGCACATTTGTCATTGGCTCTTCTTTCAGTCCTTTTCTTGTACCTATCAAAGTTGGCACTTATTGCTCGCGGTTGACAGTTCTGCATATTAAGTGGTGCCAGTTTGGTTTGTGAAAATAACAGAAGGGGTTCCTTGTGTGCCGACAGGGCCATCATTCGCAAGACTGTCTCCGGTAACTTTGGATTGTGAATCCTCCTGAGACATAAAAGGATATTGCAGTGTAAGTAATGATTCAAGTATTATATAGATAAATTGTGAAAGCTATGGATTCAAATGATAGACAAGTTTAGCATCCAAGCAATAAAAGTAAAATAAGATTGAGTAAAATGCACCCCGGTCCTAATATCATTGAGGAAGTGTCAAATTACTCCTAAAATTACTAAACTGCATATTTGGGTATGTTATAGTGTCTACACTTTAGTACGTCAGTGATGTGTAACAAAATAAAAAACAATTGACCTAAATTGCAAAACGTGGAGTTGATGCCAGATTTTCACAACTATATAGTAATCCAATGCTCAAGTAACTTAACTGAACATAACTAAGGGTCCAAATATCTGAAGAAACTTTACTAGGATTTTCAACAACGGGCTCACCTTGTTGGATACCAAAGAAGGAGGCCACGCCATGATGTAGGGATGGATATGACGGGCATATGTATCGTCAACGAGCTTCTTCCACTCTGTTGTTTCCAGGCAGAAGCATAGGAGGCACTCAGTATGCGAATACCGAGTAGATAGGTAGACAAAGCCATCGATAATCGCCACAAGCTGCACCGTGACATGAGCCTTTGTTAAACACATAGAGCCATCAATAAATGTATCCAGTGGACAGACCTCATTCAGAATCCATTTCTCAACACCATCATCATCAGCTCTCCAAAACCAAACAATAAGTGCTCCTTGCTTGGCATCATAGTCTGCACAAACCATGCAGAGTTCTCCATCCTTGTTCTGACCAAGACTAAATAGTGCATAGTCTATCTCTTTTAAGTGTGGCGGCAAATCCATTCGAGAGAATTGCAGCGTCACAGTGTTGAGCACGAGTACATAGGCTTGACTAGTATGTTTCCAATAAACGAATCCATTCACCACAGTACCAGGGTAAAAATTGAGGCAGTTGTCTCCATCATACCCAGGAAGCGGCGTGGGGGTCCCCACCCACGGAAAACACTGCCACTCCCTGGTGTCCGGTGAGAAGACAGTGGCGCACACCTGCGCCTGCAGCTGCTGTTGGACACAGATCATACGGAAAGACCTCTGGTCCTCGTTGGGGAAGACGATGTGGAAATCAGCGTAGTTATGGAAGATCTCATCGGGCGCCTGGGGCAAGAGATTCAATGCCTGTGCGAGGGGGTTGTAGACCGCGATCTGTTTGGTGCTCTGGTTGGCGAGGACGAGGTAGCCATCGTTGCAGCCTTCGAAGTACCACCCGGGAGAGGAATCTTTGCTGTCTACTGGGAGGCGCGTGAGGAAGAAATCGGAACCACGGACGACGGCAGCGAGGTCCGGGTCGGATCGGCTGCGGAGGGGGACAAAGGGAGGGATGGCCGAGCCTGAGCGGCAGTGGTTGATGAAGAAACCAAGGAGTTGGGGCGGGTGGAACGTGCAGAATTGGCGGCGGAAGGTACGGGATGAACGGACAGCGTCGAGGAAGGTGCGGCAGGCGAACGCCGTGCGGACGAGGCTCGGGAGGGAGGGGAGGCGGAGGAAGATCTCGAGGAGGAGGTCGTCGCCAATAGCAGTAATCGTGGTGGCATCCGGTGGAGGGTATTTCGCCGGCGGCGGCGACTGTGGGGGCCCTAGCTGGGAGGCCATGTCGGTCGAGTTCGAGCCCGAACTACGGCGGCGCATTTTGGTTTGCGAAAGGAAGGGAAGTAAAAGCTCTCCTCTCTAAGCGACGATTCTAGCGGTTCCGTGACGTATCGGCGCCAATTCCACCGTTCATTCATGCATTGAGATTGCCACATAGTCCATGAAGATGGAAACATGATTTTTATCCGGCGGTTAGGGTTTCGCTCGTCTTGCACGACTGGGCCTGAAGCTCCCGTAAGATATGGGCTGGCCTCGTCGTATGATGGTCAGGCCGGCGTGTGCCGAGCATTGACGAGATGCAAAAGTCTTCCTCAGCGCCTCCGTCACCTACCAGCGATGCATGCACGGTCGGATGGCCTCTTGATCCAGGTTGCTGCCTTTGATTTGTATTCTGATGTTTAGCTAGCACAACTTTTTGGATTGGTCCCCACCCTCACATTAATACTCCACTAGCAAATCTCCTCAGCAAGCACGCAGCAGCAAAACACCTCGTTTCTTACCACGACTTACATGTACGGATGATGGCCCCATCATTTGAGCCAATCTGCATCTATTCCACAGAAAAACAAAGAACGCAAAGAAAGACAAAACCTATCCATGCATCGTTTTTTTATCTTCTAAAAAGGCGGCACTGCATGGATGAGCATAGAGTAAAGGAAATCCCTGACTCATGCATACCTTGTGCAAAAAACTACACTACACGACCACTGCGGTCTGCGGTGGCCGGTGGGTGTGTTTTGCACGGTGAACCATGCACGTGCAAGGTGTGACGAATACGTGCATGCATGTGGATCAATCCTCCGCGGTGAAAGGCTAAACTGCGAGGAGATTGAGGGAGCGTACGTGCCATGGTAGAAATAGCGAGCAGGGACGCCATCATCTCGATTGACTATTCTGGCCATGCATGATGACAGTCCTGAACAGAGCAAGTCCAAAGTAAAAAAAATTCATCTCAAAATAGATGGCGATATAGTATGATTTTCTTATCGCGCGAAAGAAGTATGACTAGCTAGGGACGAGGTCATCTAGAAGGATATCCATGTGACCATGCATGGTTGTTCTTTTTTGTGCTTCAGCGACATCCTACCGAATTTGTTCCTACCCCGCAGCTTCTACCCGGTGATTTATTCCTTATTGGATTGGCAGGCGTGTGTGTATGATGGTTTCTATTGTACTCTTCTCTCTCTCTTTTTTTTTCTTTTGCGGAGAATATAGTACTCTTCTCTGAGTCCCCAAAAAACACAGTATGCCGACCTTGGCCACCATTATACGGGACACCGGAATTTTTCTTTATTAGATGGAGTATATATATCTTCAAAAGTTCTTTCGTGATACTATCGTTTTTCTTATTCTTGCTCGGAAATTTTGATTAAAAGTTAATCGTAGTCAATCGAAGTCTATCTTGGCGGCCCTGGAGAAAAAAAAAGGAGCAACGCAATGTGGACACATGAAGAACAGGCATGATTTTACAGATCAAAATGGGATCGTTTTCCTTGGCTCTCTGACTCTCTGTACATCTTTAGTTCCTCTAAGACGAGCACCACATTTACAGAACAAAATCAATGAACGACGCTTTCTATAAGCATCACAGAGAAGTAAACGACTGTACAGACTAAAGAACGGACACACATTTGGCGCAGAGGCGTAGGCATTGAGCCATTGACACGTACGATTCATGAAGGTTTCAAGGAAGCTGCAGCGGCGTGGGAGGAGACATGGGGCGGCGGCGCCACAGGTTCACCTCCTTCCTGGGCTCCGACGCCACCACGCCGCCGCCGAGCACCAGCGGCGCCGAATGCGCCACGAACCCGTCGTCCACGAACGAGTACTCTTCGTCTTCGTCATCAGAACCCCTCCTCTCCGCCTCCTTCCAGTCGAAGTCCTGGAACGCCGCGCGCCCGCTCGTGAACCGCTTCATGTGCCCCAGCCCTGCCCCCGGCGCCGGCGCCGGGGCCGGGGCCGGAGCCGCGGCGTGCACCGCGGTGCTCCCCCTCCCGCTCGGCTTGCTGGAAGACGAGCGCGACCTGCTCCGGCGGAAGAAGGACATCCTCTTCACGAGCGAGCTCTTCGGCCTGGCTCCGGACGCCCCCGTCGGCGGCCTCGGCGGCAGCGGGCAGGCGCCGCCGTCCTTCCCGCAGCACGCAGCCGCCGCCTTCTTGGCCGTCTTCTGTGACTTGGACTTGCTCCTCTTGATCTGGCCGATGCAGGACACCTTGGGCGACGACGGCTCCGGCGTCCTGTACCCGCTGTTCTTCTTATTGCTCCCCCTCCTCCCGCCGCCGCGGGCCTCCGGCGGGACGATGGAGACCATCGGGCCCGAGAAGGCGTTGCGGTGGTTGAACGACGACTTGCCTCCGCCGGTGCCGGTGCGGGGCGCGGCGAAGTTCGTCGAGGAGGAGGAGAAGGACGCCGCCGTGGACCTGAGGAAGGACGCGAAGACCCCGGCGGCGCCGCCCGCGCTCCTCGTCCTCGCGTGCTTCGGCTTCCTCTCCATTGCTTTGCTTGATTGGCAAACTATCGACTTCTTGCTTGATCAGCTGGACTGCTGGACGTGATGGGCTGATGGATCGATTCGCCTTTTCGGGTTTGTCCCGTCTTGCTCGGCTTATATACAATCCACGTTCGCCGGGAGCGGGAACAACCTTGGGTTGGTGACTATTGTAAAAAATCGCGATGGGACGGCGCAGCTGCTGCTACTAAAATCGCGTGGTGGCGTGGTCAATGGCCGGGAAAACGGGCGGGAGTTGCTAGCTTCGCTGCGGCCGCTGCTAGGATTAATCCCCGCGGCAAAACCGCGCTCCAGCCAGCCAATGGGCGCCGGGCGACGGGGTCGGGGAGTCTCGAGGTGCCTACGTTGAACGGGGATTTTTAATGGTTTTTCTGCCCGGACATCCGCGGCCAGAACTGACCCGGCGTGCCATGCCCGAGACTGGATCCAATCGCACGGGCTGGACTGGTTGCCCTGTGCGTGCGCGCTGGCGTGTTGGTGCCCGTGGCCGAAGACGGCATGCTGGCGTCGTGCGGTGCGGCACACGCTCGTGTGTACGCGAGGATGGACGAGCTCCTTGGGTCCTTTCCTCCCCGTCGCTGTGGAATTCAATTCGTTTGCTGTGTTTTTGCTAGCCGTTGCTGTTCGATCACGTATTATTTACGCCACGGAAGAAAAAAGTGGCACCGGCGGGGGGAAGAAGTTTTCTCGAGCAATGAATGTCGGGTTTGACGTGTGGGGGCTATCATGAACTATTCTACCTTTTTCTATGCAAACTGTGTGGGGGCTCGTCGTTTTGTCTCGTTTGGGAGCAATGAAAACGTTCCTTCTTACAATAGTTTTTGTGTTTCGCCTTGCTGTACACACTTGGTTGGTGGTAATACCCCGGGTGTTTAGGCTAGTACGTCCACCAAACATGCCTTAATTAACAATCACCAATATATTCGCCAGGAATCTATCGTACCTTGCCGACGCTGCATGGAAGAAGCGTTCTTATCTTACGCATGTTATTATTCTCCCCTGGCCAGTTTGAAAGTATAGCGGGTGTACGCCTGAAAAGTCACGCACACAACTGATTGCTGACAAAATGCGGGTGCTCGATAGCGTCAAGTCTTTAACCATCTTAGATAAATACAGTTAGATGGAGATGGAGCCCGCCATGTGTTCTTCCCATCTTCTCGTGGCCACACTATGAACATCTCTTTCTTTTTTTGTCTAGATCACAAGGCTAATTAGTGGCTAACACAACTAGTACACCTAGTACTCCAACACTAAGCCTAAAACAGAAGGAAAATGGAATGAAATTAGAGAATGGACATAAGATTTAAACTCTGCCACGTCTCCTCCACCGCTCATCTGGAGATGGATTCATCTTTGTTAAGAATATTTAGCAGATATTATTAAGGAAATCACTCCTTAAACCGTGGCTTCCCACGATCTCTCCATAACTGCCGGAAGTTTTGTTTCTTGGAAATATTTTCTCCGGCAACTGTCATATTTGATCCTGTATATATTTGTACAACAATCATCAATGAAGAATACGGTTCCATTTCTTGTCTTGTTTACAAACTACTTCGAACACGTTATCAGCACGCTCTCGGAGCCCCTTCGAGATAACTGACGAGAGGAAGAAGGCAAAAAAGATTTCTATGGGGACGATCCGATGGAAGAGAAATTATGCCTGATGGACAGTGCTACCACAAACTCGATACTAAGGGAATTGAAATATTTCCAGACTCAAAAAAATGAATGGAGATATTTTAACAATCGTTGGATGCGATACGGTAATAGTTGGCACTGGACGTGCCATATTTACCTTCCCAAATGGTACACAAGTGACTATCGAGGATGCCTTGTTGTATCCTGATTCTTCACGTACCCTAATCAGTTATCGAGATATCCGTAAGAATGGTTTTCACATTGAAACCCATGAAGACAACAAAGAAGAATTTCTACTCTTCACAAAAGATTACGGATATGACAAACAAATACTTGAGAAAATTCCTTCTCTGTCGTCTGGATTGTACTATACGTACATCAAGCCCGAAGAACATGTTACTTACAAGGTAATTTTCCAGAATGCTGATGCATTCCAAACTTGGCATGATCGCCTAGGCCATCCTGGTATCGGGATGATGAGGAAAATTACAAACAATTCCATTGGTCATGCTTTGAGTGAATCAAATTTCCACAGTCATCAGACTTCGTGTGCACATCATGCGCCACAAGGAAGCTAATTTTGAGGCCTTTGCACCTCAAAATACAAGCTGAACCACTTCAGTTTCTTGAACGCATTCAAGGTGACATTTGTGGTCCCGTCCAACCATTGTCTGGACCATTTAGGTATTTCATGGTTTTGATAGACGCATCTACACGATGGTCACACGTGTGCCTTTTGTCCACACGAAATCATGCATTTGCCAAGATAATGAGGGAAGTAATTAAATTACAGGCCCGTTATCCAGAAAGTCGAATCAAATCAATTCGCATGGACAATGCTGCAGAATTCTCTTCCCATGCTTTCAATGATTATTGTATTGCTTTGGGGATTGAAGTTCAGCACTCTGTGCCATATGTCCATACTCAAAATGGTTTGGCTGAATCCCTAATTAAAAGGATCAAGCTCATCGCAAGACCTTTGTTAATGAATTGTAGCCTGCCAGCCTCTTGTTGGGGTCATGCAGTTTTACACGCTGCTGACTTAATACAATTGCGACCTACTGCATATCACAGTACTTCCCCTCTGCAATTGGTACGTGGGAATCCTCCAAGCATTTTCTATCTGCGTAAATTCGGATGTGCGACGTACATCCCGATCTCACCACCCCAGCGTACATCCATGGGACCACATAGGAAAGTGGGAATCTATGTGGGGTACAAATCGCCGTCGATTATCAAGTACCTGGAATCCCTTACAGGGGATCTATTCATAGCCCTTCACTGAAGCGATCCCCCCGTACAAGGTTCGATCTCTGTGCTTATTTGTGCTAGTACCTGGATCGACTCACTAGCACACACAGTTTCAAGATGTAATACCAAGATACAAAGGTCGAAACTACTTTATTACTCCCTCCATTTCACAAAGAATGGCGCCCACGCTTTCGAGGTCGAACTTTGACCAACAATTAGACCAATTGTATGTAGATTATATGTTACAAATTTTATATCGTTGGAAAGGTTTTTTAAATACGAATCTAATGATATAATTTTTGTAACTCATAAGCCTCAAACCATTAGTCTAATTGTTGGTCAAAGCAAAATTTTGAAATGCGTGCGTGCCATTCTTTGTGAAATGGAGGGAGTACATCGTATCATCCAGAACTTTATTGTACTTACAAGCTTGCATAACCCCTTGGGTCAGCATAACAAATAGAGTTCCAAAATATCAAAATATTGTTTCACAGACGACAGCAGAAAAAGGTGGAGCAAATGGGCCACATCTACTCCCAAAGGAGAGAGCATGTTGGAATGTAAGCACATGACCCAAAGAAAATCGACGAACCTCACTCTTCGTCAGATTCACCTGCATTATTGATTGCAGCCACTACGTGGTCAATACATTGAATGTATTGGCAAGTTCACCTCGAAGTTATAACAGATCCTACCAAGTATATGCAATTGATGTATAGTGGGGTTTAGGCTTTATGGCGTGGTAGCATAAACATAGTTTATCCTACTACAATTGATTGTTACAATATTGTTAACTAATGGACACGGGAGAAATACCCATGCTCCTATTAACCTAGAGCACATTGAGTAGATACATCAAGTCCCCTACCCTGTTCAAACCATTCATTTTATTCAAGAAATTTGAATGAGTGAGACCTTCCTTACAGCCCCCATATCTAGTTGCTCATAATTATCCGTAACCGGGGACACGGCTAAGTACTTAGTTTGACACTCTCGAGAGGTTGTACACATTCCCCACAAGAAATCGACGTGTTAATCCCTTGTTGTCCTCAGGGTAGAGTAGCAACGGCATCGACTACAGGAATTTTCAGAACATAATCCCCAGACCACTTGAGGGACGCACCCCCACCTATGCTGCTACATACCGATGTCACCTTGGATCCGGGTTCATATTTCTTACATCCATCCTGGCAGAGCCCATAATACCATGTGGTTGTACTAGAAGCTACTAAATAGGAAACTAGTCCACTCTCTGGTTACCCCGGGTGGCATTTCTCAGTTGCAACACAGGCGCTCCCATAGAAATGACGAGACGACTCATAGAAATGGACCCATAGAAATGGACCTGACGTCGCATACATCTCCAATTCCTCAAAGCAGCCCGCCTAGGACGGTTTATTAAATTACTTGTTTTGCCGTACACTAGGAAAACCATATTGTAATTCAAAAGTATCACATTGTAATAATACCACCCTCGTATATTATCATAGCATAGCAAATCAATTACTTACGATGGCGATTGGTGGAAGGCTAATGGCAAAGGAAAACCTATCACTAATAGGTCAAGTCATAGCTAGCATAAGTACGGGTAATAGTCCTATCAATGCATTTCTAAACAAAACTCTAATGCATAAGTATTTTTAAAACAACAATAATAGGATATGATCAAAGTGAACTTGCCTTGGTAGCAGTTAGAGTTCAAACACTAGTCACAATCGCAAGGTTCGCTCTCCGAGAAAACTATACGATCAAACAAACATACACATCCATAAACACACAATTCACATCACGAATAAGGAATGTATGTTATGATGCAATGCAAACATGTGACATGATTGGGATTATTTTATTTGGGTGCTCAACTGATCCTAAGCATAAGTAAATAAAACAAATGTATTAGGGTTTAAAAACAAAACGCAAAAGTTAGGGTTTAAACCCTAAAATAAGGTTTTATTCGCATCAGCCAATTAATTTAATTCAAAATATTTATGTCTCTGTCCCAATGGACAGAGGATAATAAAAGAAATTTTTGGGCACTGGTTTCATTTAAAAAGGATTTTTAAATAACTAGTTATGAATTAAATGGCATTAAACCCTATTCTGTAAATTGACTATAATTAAAATATTAAATTTAAATTTAAATAGTGCTAAAAGATTCTACCGGTTGAGAGCTTTCCAAAAAGGTAAAGTTTGTCAAATTTGGCCAAAAGGTTTAAAAGTTATGATCATTTGAAGTTACAGGGGCTTTTCTGCAAAAGTGCCATTTATTCTAAACCGGGGAATTAAAATTACATTTTTATTTTCTATTAAGGTGCCACGTGGCGCGATCTTATTGGTGCGTACCGGTTCGTTTAAAAGAATTAATCCGATCTAATCTGAGCCGTTGATCAAGGATGGACAGTCAGGATGCGCTAGGGTTTACCTGGCGGCGGCGGCGCTCGTCGGAGACGGGGAAGACGGCGGCACAGCACAGGAGGCGGCGGCGTCGGCGGTTCCGGCAACGCGGGCGGCTCGGAGAAGCGCGCAGGAGGTGCGGCGCGTCGAGGCGGAGTCGGGGATGGGCTCGGCGCGGCTCGGGGTGGACGGCGCTACCTAGGACGAAGACAAGGCGGCGGGCGGCGGCGGAACTCCGGCAAGCTTCGGGCGACGTCTGCGGTCCACGAAAACAGAGACGGCGCGTGTCAAAAGATGCGCAAGGAAGACAGGAAAGAGAGAGGTGTGGCTAGGTCGTCCATGCCGTACCGTGCAGTCGGCGAGCTTCGGCGAGAGATTCCGGCGGCGTGGGCGCGTGCGAGAGCGGGCGAGCAGAGGGGAAGAAGAGAGGGGAGCAAGGGCTTTATAAGGACGCGGGCGGCGTGTTTCGGGAAGGCCGAAATCGGCGGGGAGCGGCGATGGCGGCAGCGACGGCGCGCGTGGGTCGGGCGGCGTGATGCGCGGGGCTTTCCCCGCGGGGAAGATGACCCCGACAGGTGGGGCCCACCTGTCGGTGGCTCACGCGGCGCGCGCGCACCTGGGCCGGCTCGGTTCGGGCGGCTCGGGCGGGACTGGGCCGGTTCGGCCCATTTGGCCGGGACGATCCGGTTTTCTTCCTTTTTTTTCCTTAGCCTTTTCTTTTTCCCTTTTTCTCATTTCTTTGATATCTTTTGATTTTGAACTCCAAATTGGTCCAAATAAATTCCAGAAAATTTGTAAAATCATGTTTTATCATGATTCAACTTTTGGGAGTAATTTCCCCTCAAAATAAAATATCTAAAAATACATTTTCCCTATAAATGCCTTTAGGGCTATATAAGTAATTAAATAAAATAGTTTTTCAACTCCAAATAATTATCCACAAATTATGGGATAGCACATTTATGCAATAAACCCCTTTTATAAATAAATCCTATTGGTTTGAAGATCCATAGCTCAAAGGGGTGTAAACCCCAGGGTTTAAATTGAAATAAAATCTTTCCAAAGCCTTTTGAGATTCAAATTTGAATTCAAATATGCAATTGTGGCATGATGGTCATGAATGCAATGCATATGTAAGAATTTGAAATTTTGGGATGTTACAGTCACGCTGATTGTATCTTTAATGAGGAACATTTCCCGGCATTAGGGGGACATTTCAAGTACCAGAAAGAATGCCCGGAAATTGATTGGAATGCAATTGCCATTTCATCCTCTGATCCACGTACCCAAGAGACTGAACTCCAAGTTCAGAAAATAATTAATTTGCAACATCTTGCAAATAATCTGCCAGATTCTTTACTGATTTAAAAGGTGTTACGAAATCCTTGAATCCGGCCAGAAATGCGCCCGAACGAGTGGAGGTACCAGCTAAAACCACTCAACTTCCCGTCACTAAAAAGAGGGGGAGTAGTACGGCCTCTGACCAGGAACCTGCTTCTCGCAGGCAACAAAGGAAAGAGAGGAGAAAATTCTCAAAATCAGTAAATGCAAGTCAATCTAGCATTGACACACACCTAACGGGTAGTATACACCCGGTGGAAGGGCAACCTCCACAACCCAACTACAATTTGCACACACTGGTTGGGACATCGGAACACCCAGACTCACGCGTATTGGGAAATCATGAAGAGTCACCAAGGGTGCAGGAGATATCCACCAACTATATCGATTCTGGAGAATCATTTAACCGTAAGTCTACGATTGTCGACATATATTTTTCTGCTACAATTGCTGATACCCTTCTCAATGATCATGATCCAAGGACTATCGTTAGTGTGAAAAATGCTTCGACTGGCCTCAATGGAAGGAAGCAATATTCTCCAGTAATGAGTGGTATCACTTTCCGGTACCTTATATCTTTGGCAGTGCAAAATCATCTATCTATGCAGTTGATGGATGTCGTGGCCGCATATCTTTACGGGTCACTAGATTCGGACATTTACATGAAGGTTCCCGATGGAATCTCTGTCTCGAATGCAAGCGCAAAATGTAACATGTATTGTGTTAAACTGAACAAGTCTTTGTACGACTTGAAACAGTCGGGACGAATTTGGTACAACCGACTAAGTGAGTTCCTTCTTCAGAAGGGATACTCCAACAATGATGACTGCCCGTGTGTCTTCATCAAGAAGTCCTCTTCAGGATTTTGCATCATTTCAGTGTATGTTGATGATCTAAATGTCATTGGCAACGCAAAAGATATTGATGAAGCACGCAATCATCTAAAGACATAATTTGAGACGAAGGATTTGGGTAAAACCAAATTTTGTTTGGGTCTCCAACTCGAACACCTTTCCTCAGGAATAATGGTACACCAAGCTGCCTATATCCAGAAAATATTGGAGAAATTCAATATGGACAAATCCTACCCATCTAAAACTCCCATGGTGGTTCGTTCTCTAGACGCAGAGAAAGATCCGTTCAGGCCAAGGAATGATGGAGAAGAGATGTTGGGATCCGAAGTTCCATATCTCAGTGCCATTGTAGCGCTCATGTACCTTGCAAATTGCACGAGACCTGACCTCGCATTTGCAGTAAATCTCCAAACGCCATTGGGCGGGAGTAAAGAATGTCTTTCGATATCTCCAAGGCACGAAGGATCTTGGCCTATATTTTCAATCCCAGAGAAATATGGACTCTAATATGATTGGATACACAGATGTTGGATATTTATCTGATCCCCATAATGCCAAATCGCAGACCGGTTTGTGTTCCTACATGGTGGAATTGCAATTTCATGGAAGTCTTCAAAACAGACTCTGGTTGCAACTTCTACCAATCATTCTGAAATAATCGCATTGTATGAGGCGTCACGTGAATGTGTGTGGCTTCACATAATGATAAAACACATACAGATGTCATGTGGAATTGGTTCTATTGAATCACCTACCATTATCTATGAAGATAATGCAGCTTGTGTTGCACAGATGCAAACCGGATACATCAAAAGCAATATCACTAAGCATATTGCCCCTAAATTGTTTTATCCCGTGAACTTCAAAAGAGTGGGGAAATTAACATCTTGCAAGTCAAATCATGCGATAATCTTGCCGACCTATTCACAAAGTCTCTACCAACTGCAACATTCTAGAAATACATGCATGGAATTGGTATGCGACGACTGCGTGATATGCAAGAATCAGGGGAAGTGTCTTCCTGAATTATTCCGGTTCAGAGCATCATATCACACTCTTTTTCCCTTTATGAGTTTACTTTACAGGTTCTCATTAAGGTTTTTAACGAGGTAATATCAACATGAGAGTTTATGCCATACTTTCTGTTTTCCCCACCGGGTTTTTTAGGGAAAGTATACACGGCATAATTATTGTCCTCAATATTCTATGGATCCTATTCATATCGAGTTAACAGAGGCAATAACCATAATATGCTGCATCATTTTCTCCTTATTTTTCCCACCGAGTTTTAAAGGAGTTTTAATAGCATATCCTACACCACTCCTCATATTTTTCCCACAGGGTTTTTGGAGGAGACTTAACCAATGATGATGGATCACTCTATGGAGTCAAGTAGTGATTAGGGGAGTGTTAAGAATATTTAGCAGATATTATTAAGGAAACCATTCCTTAAACCGTGGCTTCCCACGATCTCTCCATGACTGCCGGAAGTTTTGTTTCTTGGAAACATTTTCTCCGGCAACTGTCATATTTGATCTGTATATATTTGTACAACAATCATCAAAGAAAAATACAGTTCCATTTCTTGTCTTGTTTACAAACTACTTCGAACAATCTTCATGCAAATCCATGCCATTTCATGGTAACTCCATCCACGTCAGCTTTTTTAGTCAAAACTGGAACACTTTTTTTTTTTTTTGAGCGAATACTGGAAGTCTGGAACACTTTCTTGATCACCAAGAATGTCTATCGGTCTACAAGCTAGCAATATCCGGCGGAGCGTGGGCCAGAGATGGCGACCGACATCGGCCGTGTCCGTTGACTCCGTTCACACCACAAAAAGCGTCGAGCAGCGCGGGTCCATCTCAGTATCACGGATGCAGCCCAACCCAACGCTGGGCTGCTGGCCTCTACGACTCCTATCCATAAACAGCTGGTCTATGGGCCAAATCTGCAAGCCCAATGAAATACAGCACGGGTCACGCGGGCCGAAGTTACTGTTACCGAAACAGAATGTGCTCCATGTAGTCGAAACACAAAACCCAGAACCCTACCACTCCCACGTTGCCGGCAACCGCGGGCAAACAGCTACCGCCGCCGCCTCCACCTCCAGCCCGCCATGGCTCTCCTTCTCAAGCCCAAGCACCACCTCTCCTCCGCCTCCCTCTTCCTCCGCCGCCTATGCACCACCGAGCCATTCACTGAGCCAATCACCGAGCCGGCGCCCGCCTCCCCTCCGCCCCTGACGCACGAGGAAACCAAGCTCGTGGACTCCCTCCAAGCGGCCCTCCTCGACCACCGCCGCGCCCACCCGGCGACCCCGCTCCCCGCGTCCCCGCCCTTCGATCCCCTGCCGTCACTCTCTACCACCCTCACAGGCCTCCTCCCTTCCACGCCTTCTCCGCATCTCACGTTCCATGTCTTTGGCCGCCTCCTCGCCCTCCGCCGCGGCATCCCATTCCCCGAGGCCCTCGCCTTCTTCAACCACGTCCTCCCGTCGCTTCCCACGGACTCACTCCCCGAACTGTACGCCTCTATGATGGACCTGCTTGCCAAGCACCACCACTTCCCGCTCGCCCGACACCTGCTCGACGAAATGCGCAAGCGGTCCATCCCTATCTCGTCGCAGGTCATCCTTGCTTTGATCCGCCGTTACGTCCGGGCGGGGATGTCGTCGGAGGCTTCCGACCTGTTCCGCAGCATGGAGGAGTACGGCGGCGGGGTGCCCGATCCCGCAGTACTCGCTTCTCTGCTTGGCGCACTGTCCAAGAAGAGGCTTGCCAGTGAAGCCCAGGCGTTGTTTGACAGCTACAAGTCTGTCTTTACACCTGATGTTGTGCTCTACACGACTCTGGTGCACGCTTGGTGTCGCTCGGGTTGTCTCGATAAGGCAGAGCAGGTGTTCGCGGAGATGCAGCAGGCAGGAATCATGCCAAACGTGTATACATACACTGCCGTGATTGATGCAATGTACCGTGCTGGTCAGGTGCCCCGTGCGCAGGAGCTTTTGTGCCAGATGATTGATTCTGGGTGTCCGCCTAACACGGCGACCTTCAATGCCATCATGCGTGCTCATGTCAAGGCCGGGCGTTCTGAGCAGGTCCTGCAGGTGCACAATCAGATGCGGCAGCTTGGGTGCGATCCAGACATTATCACATACAATTTCTTGATGGAAACACACTGCGGGAAGGGGCAGAGCAACCTGGATGCCGCGATGAAATTGCTCTTGAAGATGATTGCAAAGGGGTGTACTCCTGACTGCCACACGTTCAACCCCATGCTGAAGCTGGTGGTCGTGCTCGGCAATGTAGACGCCGCACACAAGCTGTATGAACGAATGCAAGAGCTGCAGTGCAAGCCGAATGTCATTACCTATAATTTGCTTATGAAGTTGTTCGGTAAGGATAAGTCGATGGACATGGTGCTGAGGATAAAGAAGGACATGGATGCACAAGGGGTGGAGCCAAATGTGAACACCTACGGAGCTCTAATCGAGACATTCTGTGGAAGAGGAAACTGGAAACGTGCGTATGCAACACTGAGAGAAATGCTCGAGGTAAAGTCCCTTAAACCCAAAAAACCGGTGTATGATATGGTATTGGTGCTGTTGAGGAAGGCCGGTCAGCTCAGGAAGCATGAAGAGCTTGTGGAGTTGATGGCTGATCGGGGCTTTATCAAGCGCCCATCAGATGATGCCTTGTGGAGGGCAATATCTGCTTCTTGATGTTTATGTGTTAGATTGTTATTGGTGTGCAATCTGATAAGTATTTTTTTTCTCTGTTGTATTGTATTCTATTTCATCGAGAAATAATAGTTCCTCCGTAAAATTGATAAACAACACCAAGAGTCTGTAATTCTGAATTCTCGCACTGCAAATTTTGAAAAATTTCTGTTCGATACTCAATAGCAACTTATTAACCTATAAAGTTGCACTGCCCTGATTTGGTGAAGCAAGCAGTACCTTGTAGTCTTGTACCATCAAAACTGTTTGACGTTTATTGAGATTTTAGGTCAGGATGGGATGCATTAATCTTCCTGTTGTTAGTATTTTGATGATTCACGGTTTGGCATTCATCAGTTAAACAGACGTGCCAAAACGTACAATGCAGAAAACTATAATCCTTGGTTCGCCACATTTTGAACCGCTTTAAATTCAATGCCCATTACAAGGCATCGCCCTCACCACCCATGTGAATACGAATTTTGAGCCACATGTTGCCCTTTTAACTAGCAAAGTGTTGCGCGGACATGCTGCTAGTTTTTACGCAGGAGAAATTACCGCATTCCATCACATGATATCTTCTTTTATGCATTATATCTTAGTGGTAATCATGGTTAATGGAGCTATGATGCTTGTGATCTTCGGATGGACAATCCCTCTCGGTGTGGTCTGAAAAGAAAACGACGAATCTAGCTGGGTAGGCCTGAAAGCCGGAACTCACCAATAAATACTCCGTATGACCAAAGCCAAGCAGGCCCCATCGACCCGATCAGGCGTCCGAGATTTATCTGTGATGGTGCGGTCATCCATGGCGACTGCGACGGTGAGGGCCGCCGCATGGAGGGACCACGGCAAAGCGCCGGACCGAGCGACTGCCGTGGAGGGGCTACGGCCATCTTCTTCTCCCTGTGGAGAAGATGGCCATGCGCCGGCCGCCGCTATCTCCTCTGTAGCTACAAAAACTACCTTGAAAAGTGTCTCCTAAAACCAAGAGAGAATTTCATATTTCTCATCGACAATTTGCCGGTATGCTCAAATGACACTGAGAATTTTCCTGTTCTAAATATGCCACCAAAATTTTGCACGGGATACAAATATGCCATTACCGTTAGTTGACCGCTAGTTGACCGTTAAGTAGAAGATGGAAAGACAAGTCCCTATGTAGTATGTTGATGTTCAATTTACAACAAATTACTCATTTTAGAAAACTTAGTTTTTCAAGGTTTTTAAGATGCCCGTAATACCATTTCAGAGTAAGTTTCAGCAATAATGATTTTAGCATGAAAAATTGAAAAAAAATTCAGCAGCACTTCAATTTTAATTAAGATCACAAAAGTCATAATAGATTCAGCAAATTAATAGACTAAAACTCATCATAATTTGTGGAGAGGGAGAGAGAGACCAAGAGGGTATTTTAGTTTTTTTGTTTCTTTTTTTTCTGCCCTATGGACCAGGGGTATTTCGGTCAATATGAAATTGACTTAACGGTCAACTGGCGGTCAACTAACGGCAGTGACATATTTGTACCCTATGTAAAATTTGAGTGGCATATTTGGAACAGGTAAATTCTCAGTGGCATTTGGACATATGAGCAAATTCTCAGTGGCAAATATGGAATTATCTCTAAAACCAAATACCGACTCTGTCTACATTGTCTATTACAAAATTTTAGTACAAAAATAAAATAAAATCCCCTTTACTTAAGCGGAAGTTTATACTGCTTTATATATGATGCAGTCCTTAAATTCAGAAGACATGTTAAAATGATACATCAGACACAAATAACCATGGAAACACATCAGCGGAAACATTGTTTACTGCTCAGATACATCACATGCTCAGTAAGCATAATGTGCCATATGACCTGCCTAGTAGGTGTTTCCTTCGAGATGCTTCACAGAACCATCACAAGCATAGCAATTCTCCATATCCATGGCATTACCGACAAATAAAATTGTGTTGGGAAGGTAAACATGCCTAAGACCACCTGAAACAGAACAATCATTAGTTAATCTAACTAGAACAATATCCATGTGTTGCTATGGACCCAAAAAATGCATGCTTAAAAAGAATGTTGTACTGTTTTGTATAACAAATATTTATTTTTGTCTCGATGTGCGAGATCGACATGTCACATACACAAAAAATACGATGTAGCACGAAAAGATAGGCCAATACCTGTGTTGGTTTGAAGTCTAAATATACTCATATCTGGCTGTGCAAACAACATTATATTATGCAACCAATGGGAAAGCGTGGCTATATTCTGCTACCCATATTCAAGATAAACTGCTGCCCATATATACGTTGAATGTTCAACTTAAACAACTTTTAAATGATGTCGTCTATTAGAGTTAAACAAGATAATGAAATTATAATATAACTACTACAGAGATATACCATGATGAATGTCATGATATTTTCTACGTATGTTCGAATTCCTAAACAGTGAAAATAAAATTGTATGTGCAAACTGCAAACATAAATGAATCTAGTTGTGCTATGGAGGTACGAACAAAGAGAATATAGGAGGGGAAAACAGTAAAAGAAGTCGACCTTACCAAAAGAATCAGCCCAATGATAGCACAAGCAGTGACAATGTAATTTTTAACAGAAACATCGGCAGAAAGGAAGATCTCTGCAAACAAAAAACATCATCGACAACTGGTTTTGATATTTCTTGCTTCAAAGTTCATATGGATATAGTAGCCTTTTCCCTTGATAATCTGACTAACATGCTTATATTGGCATGCACATGCTCGTACTATGTTTAAAAATGGAATTTTTTTAGGTGACCAGTCCGTCAGGAACATGAAAGCATCAAATTGATCAGATGTGGAAGCAAATGTAAGGAGAAAAAAGCTTACGCAAATGATATTTTCTGTGGTAACTAGCAAGGAGCCCGAAGCGTGATAATGTCAGTTGAGATATAACTTAAAGCTTGTTAAAATATTTCCCATGCAAGTTCGGATAAGTTGATTCTCAGGTTTCTTGTTCCAAATAGTATTAGAAAATCCATTTAATTATTGAGGATGAACAAGAGCCTTCTAAATCCTCTTGTGAATTAATTAGGCGAGTGTATTTCCCATTGGCAGGAGCCATGAATAGCCAACAGGGTATTGCACTTGCATAGCAGGCTTAGCATGAACATGAGCCTTCTAAATCCGCTTCTAGTACGGCAGCACCTCAGCCGCGATTTGCCGGCGTGCTGCATCATCTAGTTCCTGCTGCTCAACAACACGCCCATGTATCAGCCTTTACCTTTCCAGAGAAAGGGAATTGGGAAGAGTCGAGAAGATGCTAGAGGTTGACGCCAAACAAGAAATCAGAGACAACAGTTGTTGAGGAGCTTGCGGCGACCTAGTGGCCCATACCTGACCATGTATGGGGATGAAGAAGTCAGAGGAGATTGTGGTGGTGATCCCACGCTCCTCCTCCCTCGTTCCCCTTCCGCCGCCTCTTCTCCACTCAATCTCTCTGCCCTCTCTCTCTTGAATCGGGCACCACACTCGCTTGTACTGTTGATTCGGCCGAATCCGGCGCCGGCCATGCCACCCTCTCCCGTTCTCATCCCTCCCTCCCTCATGTCCGCCCCTTCTCCTCCACACTCTCACGATCCAGCCACCGCCGCTCCTACCGGGTCAGGGGCGGCCCCCTGCCACCATCTCTTCTCCCGGCAGCACCCCGATAATCCTAATCTTTCCGTCCAATTCGTTCCTTGTATCGTCGGGATCTATCGCCCGCCACGCAAGGGAAGAGGAGGCAACGCCCGCCACTCCGCCGCCTCCTCCGTCACTGACCCTCTCCACTAGAGCCGCTAAATGGACGCCTGGATCTACTCGCTCGTCAAAGGGGGAGAGGAGGCAGTTGGACGGCGGGTGTGTATTGTTTTATTTTTTTTTAATGGAGAAAGCAGTTCAGCTAATTCGGCGGTTTGGAAGGGTGGTGACGGTGTGGTGAGTGGCGACGTACCATCACCACCACGTGGCTTTTTTATAAGAGTTAAGATTAAGATACTCTAACGCCTGGTTAGCCGTGACCATGTATTCTCCCTGCTTCATTATCTATCAAGCTTTGGTAGATGGTGAATGTTGGATATACGCCAATAGAGAATCTGAATAATACTTTAGAAAACGGCCATCCTTCCAACCATCCACTTGATCATTTTTCTGAATTTTTGTTTTATTCTCCACATGTTTCATGCATGTTTGAATAAACGAAAGCGAATTCATCCACATTAATCCTTGATCAAATCTGTCGAAGTCTTAGTAATAATCAGTTGGGCAAAATTTTCACCTAAAAATTGATCTGGCAATGCCTGGCTCTATTGCTTGTTTGCATATTTACGATAGGCTTAACCTAACTTACTAATTCTACTGGTTGGCCTAATCCGCCCACGGTTAGATGAAAAGTAAAAATAAATAAATAAATAAATAGATAGATAAACGGAGGAGACACTTACACTATGCGAGTAGTCTTCTTAACTTTGGAGGACATAGCCGCGGGCATTCGCCGCTTGTCCAACATCTCCACGGGGAGGCACGCGATGATAGCGTTTCGTGGCAGCCGCTCGGTCCGGAGCTTTGCCGCTCGATTTTGGTGTTAGTAGTGACTACATATTTTAAGAAATCCACAATATTCATCTCTACTACTTATAAAGTCACCAACATTTTCTTTTCTAAATCTCCCCACAAAACATACACAAAACAATTAGGCCCACTAAACCAGCTCTAAAAACTAACATTAGTCTTCTAAGATTTTATCCATGTACATTTAGCGTTTAATTTGCGTCCGACTGCTCTGCCTCCGACTCCCGATCTGATTCTTCCTCCGCACGTACATAGCAATCGAGCCCAACTGCACGACGCCGCTGCCGCCGCCCTCACGCGCCACCCGCCGCCTCCCTCATCAACACCACTAGGCCGGGCCTCGCATCGTCGACACCGTCGTCCTGCCCCTTCCGCGCAGCCGTTGCCGCCGTCCTGCTCCCGCGCTGCCGCCTTCTTGCCCTTCCGTGTCGCCACTGCCGCCACACCGTCCCTCCTGCGCCGCCGCACGCGGGCCTCGGTGCCTCGCACCACCTCATCTCCTGCTCTGGCGCCGCCCGTCCCATGCCCTCATGTCACTCCCCCGTCCAACTCCCTCCACACGCCTGGAAGCCAAGGCCCGATCCTGATGTCACTAGGGATGCCCACCTCCTGCCTTAGGCTTGGGGAACCGCCGCCTGGAAGGCCATTGCCATTGCCGCCACCGCGCATCAGAAGAGCCGCAGCCGACGTCGCGCCCGGTCATGCCGGATAGCTACCTTCAACTCCCCCAGTGAACGACTACTGCCTCGAGCGTCCCATCCCTTCGTGCAGAGCAGTGAGCATCATCATTTCTTGGCATGCAAACTGCTCGATGAATTGCTTTGCTTGCCAACAGCTTCATGAGTTACTTTGATTGCCAAGAAATTATCCAATGATTTATTATTCGAATTATGTGTAGCAAGTTAGTCCAAAAATCTCAGAGCAGATGCAAATTATCCAGTGCTTCAACCCATCTTTCAGTCCCAAACGCACACCCACACAGCACGTTCCATTACGCCTCTCAGTGCCTCTATCTCATGGAATATGCCTCCCCAAACTTCCTCTTTCACACGAAATAAGGTTGCGTTTCTACATGTACTGTTGTTGATTTATTATGGCGTCTTCCTGCAGATTGCATGCATGCAAAGAGAGCCGAGGACTTCCTCGATCTGAGCCCAAATGTCAGTTCCTGTGTAGTAAGATTTATGTTGAAAGCAGAGTTACAGTTGACACAAAATGTAAAGAGAAGGGGGAAAGACCATGGCATACTTAGGTTGTAATATGACAATTCAAATTGTGATTGCTCACATATAATGTATCCTAGATTTAACTATTTATACTCATAATTTATTTATGGGAATTTAATTTGTTCCCTATATTACAGTAGTTAGTTTTTTTTTAATTACTCACATATAATGCAAGGCAAGGAAGGAGCAGAACCCTGGTACCTTATGCACTTGTTTAGTATTTAGATATTTAAGACATCATCTTCAATTTTGGTTATAGCAGTTTGATCTAATATTTTCCATACCATTAGCAATTATCAACAGTTTAGGTGAACACTTGATGTTTTGTCATCAGCTTCTAGTTGTTTTTTCATGCTTTCCCTCTAACGAGTGCAGTTCACTCGAAATTTGAGTGTTATTCTGTATGTCTTCCTGAAATGTGCATGCATAGGCACATCAGTTACATAATTTTCTCCATGAAGCACTGATGCCAGTGAGAGCCAGTCGAAGTTACATACAAAAAAAAAATATTTGAGCTTCACTTTTACATGTGATGGGAAGTAGGTTTGTTTCAAGAAATCCACTGTTTTTAATTTCTTGGTTTGGTATTATCCTTACCAAAGCCATAAGACGGAATTACTTCCATCTGCAGAGAAGCAAATTTAGGTGCAGAACTGAATTTTTTGTGCAGCATTGAAATTGAGGAGCCGTTTTATTTGCCCAAGGTGATTGAGTTTATTTTCTATATACGGTAATTGTGAATTTATGCTTTCATGGTATGCTCAGAGTGATTAGAATTGTTTTAGTGCAGCGCTTGCACATTTGTTTACTTAATTCTGTTTTATGACTGGAGATTTAAAAGACTTTACTATAACTCAAATGTCTCGAAGAAACTCCAATATGCTCAGAGTGATTAGAATTGTTTCAGTGCAGTGCTTGCACATCTGTTTGCTTAATTCTGTTTTATGACTGGAGATTTAAAAGACTTTACTATAACTCAAATGCCTCGAAGAAACTCCAACAACAAGGCAGCTTTCCACACACTGTCATGCTATGACCCAAACAATAACTACACGCGCCCGCTGGCATCGTTGAACCATTACACCTATTTAAGTGGCTCAATGTAAAAAACATTAATAAAAATCAATTAAAACAAAGTAGTTTAAGAAACATGAGATTCAAAAGACATATTTTATATTTGACGTGCGTGCACGTGCTCGCTTATTAGTGGTGATAAAGTGCATTATCATAGATTTCGTAAGCATTGTTATTTTTAGGATAATTAAGATGTCGCAAATTTAAATGTGTTGATATTTTTTGCTTCAAAGATGTACCATATAAATTCATGTTTTGGGACATAAATATTTTTTTGAGTACTAAATATAATATTTTGCAGTGCTTATTTATACAGTACAAATTAACGAATAATGAATCTTGAATATAATATTGAAGATTTTTATTTATAGGTTCTTTAAGGTTTTAGGAGAAGCCGTTATATAAAAAGTTTTCTTTTTAGCTAAATTCATAATGCACAAATAATTACATAAATGTACAATTATGCTTAGCAAATTTACGGTAAGTACAAAATGAATGGTTACATGACCTAAGATGTTTTATATAGGCTAGGAATTCATGACAAAAGACTATGGGCACCCTGTATAGAAGGAAATGGTTAGTTCGAGAACCGAAACTCATATATGGTGAACCATTTCCCTTATCCCCCCACCTCTTGACACTTTTCCTTTCAGCCCCTTCTTCTTTATAAAAAAGACAATGTGCAGTAGATAAAGTTTAGTAGGGATAGGTGGATGTGATTACCGTAACCGTTCTTTATGACAAGAAATAATTCTGAATGGTTTTTCGTTCTCTATGACACGTGGTAGTTTTTCATGTGTTCATGAAAAAACACGGGAAGATACAAGGACACGAGGAACAAGCAGATTCTGGTATTGTTTCTATCAAACATACATTAGGTAGATTGAATTCATGAACGTACTATCCGTTAGATTGTTAATGATGTGGAATCTGCTAAAGATGTACTCCCTCCATAATAAGCACGGGGATTTAGTACAAAGTTGGTCCCCGACGTTTGTTATGGATCGGAAGGAGTACTTTATTCTATCTCACCGAGAAATAATATTTCCTCAGTAAAATCGTTGAACAAGATCAAGCGTCTGCAGTTCTGAATCTTCACGCTGCAAATTTTGAAAAGTTCATCATTTGACAATCACCTCATGACATCTTATCAACCGATTATTCTTCCTTGGATAATATTGCGACAGTTGTACTGCACTGATTTGGTACAGCAAATTAGTATACCTTGTAGTCAGTATGGGATGTATTAACCTTTCGCGGTTGTTAGTATTTTGATGATTCACGGCTTGATATTCATGAACTAAAACAGGCTTGCCATAATGTACTACAATGCAGACAACGGCAGTCCTTGGTTCACACAATATCAACCGCTTTTAGACCCAACAAATGCCCAATTCAATTTCATGGGAGCATCACCGTCATCACCAACGGACCAACCATGTCATTACGATCTCCGTAGGAGCAAACTAATTTCTCAATCACAATCTGCTCGTGCATTTCCTCTCGCGCGGTACGTACCACCAGCTCAGCTTGAGATCAAAGTTTGTGATCTCTGGACTCACGGATGAGTGAATTAGCCTCCCCCGCCAGTGCCCGGTGCAGTGTATATATGCTCCATCGCCACTTGCATGTTTGTCCTTGTAATATAGCCAACACCTGCATCAGCTTTTCTGGGGGACACGACACAGCTCGCAAGATTAACTAGGCGCAACATGTTTCGTGTCCGTTTTCATGTCCCTTCAGGCTCGACGTTGACGACATGTTGGGCAGGGCAATTGGGCTCACAGAATCCAACACCCCTGTCAGTCACGAACCGATCATAGGCATATATCTACTCAGCATGTTATATGTATAGTAAACTGATCCGCTAGCTCGCCGCCTCGCCGGAGTCCCCGTTAACTTTCTGAACTCTTCTGAACCAGCAACCAATGGAACCAACCAGCGAATGCATGGCCGGGGCATCTTGTTTCGTTCTTCCGGACTTCCGGTGCCGGCCGGCCGGCCACCGCGTGCTCTGATTGGATCCGGTTTCGTTTCGCCAATACGTCCGTCCGTGGGCTAGCTAGGTTTCGTTGGCATGCAGCGCACATGGCGCCGCGCGGCATCTTTTTGGCCGTAGGCGCACGGCGCGCCCGCCCGTGGCCCGTGGATGCCATGCGGCCAGGCGTGAGTGAGACGCGACCGGACACCGGGAGAAAACTGTGGGCAGTACTACTAGTACCTCTGTCGCAATCTACCGGCAGCATGGATTTGAAGCAACCAATCAACACACGTAGTATAGTACGTTGAACCGTGGCGAGACCGTGTGACGACGATGCGTCCAGGAGACGGTTGCTTGCTCCTCCTGAGCCTTGGATCTCATCCATCATTGCATGATTGAGAATCACTTGTCTCAATTAAATCAGAGGACCTCGTAGTAGGCTAGCCGCCGTAGCTAGCTTGACACAATCATCTACTGCTATGTTGGCCACCATCTCAAATCTGCCGTTTGATGGACAGCCACCTTAGCTACCCTAGGTCACCTAATGATAGCATAGGAGCTACCCTGGGTCACTAGGTTATGCAATTTTGCACCGCGGCCGCTCATTCGCTCAACACGGTCAGCCTTCTACTATTTTCATGCTGCATACTCTCTCTGCCTCAGTCTCATTTACTTGCGTGAGAACGAACGAACGAACCAAAAGAGAGGCCGGACCACGGCCTCACATGCACGGGAGCAACAGTAGCGTCTCGGTCGGTCCAGCTAAATCCAACGCACTGGATCTCTTACTAGTACTACTCAGCAACCCGCACAAACAAATCAATCCCTTTTGGTTGGTGCTGCTGCTGGACGTGGACGTGACGGCCAGCGGGTCCAGCCACGCCGCGCGCCTCGGTTTCGCCCCCCACGCCTATAAGAGCCCGCCGGCCTTGACCAGCCCGGCCCAGGACGACGACAAGAGACGAGGCAGACGCGCGCGGAAGCTTTGGATCAGATTTTCCTGCGGCTGCGGCTGCGGCTGCATGCGAGTGCGACCGAGGCCGAGGCAGGAGCAGCGTGAGCGTGAGCGAGCACGTAGCGTCAGCTCCAACGCCCCACGGCTCGTCGTTTCCGAGCGCGCGCGCAGGGAAATCATCGCCGCCGCTTGGCCGCTTCCTCGCTTTCTTCCACGATCGACCCTTGCCTCCTCTTTTAAGCCCCGTCTCGCCCCCCCCGCCTTGTTTGTTACCCCGGCCCTGCTTCTCGTGACCCCTCTCTGCGTAGTGCAGTGCTGCAGCCAGCCCCTGTGGGAAGGTCTCCACTCCATCGATGGGCGCGGCTACGGAGGTGGCGAGGGCGGCGCCGCTGGCGGCCGCCAAGAGGAGGTCGACGACGCTGCTGCACCTGCTGCAGCTCGAGAACCCCGACGGCGTGTTCGTGTTCACGCTGCCGCCGCCGTCGCCGGAGCCCGAGGCCGAGACGCTCATCGACAAGATCGGCTCCTGCTGCCGCGTCTTCGCCTTCTCCGACGCCGGCGAGCCCGCCTCCGAGCGCGACGCCAAGCGTGAGCGCCTCTCGGAGGTGCTCGACGCCGTCCGCTCCTCGTCAACCAGCATCGACACGAAGAATAAGCAACAGCCAGCGCCGGGGCTGGACCATCGGGTCATGGCGGCGCTCGTCAAGATGCTCGCGGCAAACCTGTTCCGCGAAATGCCGCCCCCGCCGCCGTCCGCGTCCTGCCCGCTCGCCGACGCGCCCGCCGCCATCGACGAGGAGTCGCCCGCGGTCTCCCTCCTCCCGTCGTGGCCGCACCTGCAGGCCGTCTACGACATCCTCCTCGCCATGGTCGCCGGCGCCGGGGACGACGACGCCACCAAATCCCTCCGCCACCACCTCGACCGCCGCTTCCTCGCCAGCCTCGTCTCCCTCTTCGCCTCCGACGACCCCCGCGAGCGTGACCGCCTCAAGACGGCCTACCACATGCTCTACTCCAAGCTCACTCCGGACCGCGCCTTCATGCGCCGCTCCATGGCCGCCGCCCTCCTCCGCTTCGCCCACCACGACTCCTCCTCATCATCCCCGGCGGGCGTCGGGGAGCTGCTCGAGATCTGCGGCAGCATCATCAACGGCTTCGCCGTGCCGCTCAAGGAGGAGCACCGGGGGTTCCTGCTCCGGGTGCTCATGCCGCTGCACCGGACGCGGTGGCTCCACGCGTACCACCGCCAGCTCGTCTACTGCGTTCTGCAGTTCGTGCACAAGGAGCCGGCGCTCGTTGGTGCGGTCGTCCAGGGGATCCTCCGCCGCTGGCCGGTCACCAACTGCCAGAAGGAAGTGCTGCTCATCGACGAGCTGGAGGAGATCGTCGAGGTGCTCCAGCAGGACCAGTTCGACGCGCTCGCCGTGCCCATCTGCTCCCGGATCGCGCGCTGCGCCACTAGCTGCAGCTCTCAGGTTCGTGCTTGTCGATCGATCTTGCCGTAATTTCGCATGAGCATTTGGTTGCACCAACTACGTGAACGATCGGAAATTCGAGAATTTAGTCAAATAGTTTATCAAGTTCATTTCTTTTTTTTTAGGGTAAAGTTCATTTCAGAATGAATTATGCTGCATTTCTAAAGTTAAGCAATGGCCACTTTTCTTTAACAATCATTAGCCAGTTTCAGATATGTGTGATTACGGAATGAGCTAGAATATACTGTTAAAATCCACTGCTTTACTTTACTTAACCGTTGTGGTGTTGTCTGTTGGAGAGATTCACTCATCAACTTCAGCACCGTACCGAGCTAGGGGTTTGGCAATGGTTGGGTTGGGTACATGTGGGGGGGGGGGGGGGGAAAGTTTGCTGCTGGTGGTGAGTGAACAGTAGCTGATCAAAAGTTCCGATGATAAAGCAGCTTTATAAAGTGATGTCACTTTGGTTTGTCGTGCATGCACGTACAATCTAAATGGTTCGTGCAAGTCAGCCTCAAAACGCCGCTTTCGACTTTCACCGTCCCTGATCATCTTTCCATTTCCAAAGCAACAACCCATTCGGGAATGCATTTGCCAAAACATGGTTGTCACATGGCGATGCAAAAGTGCGCCCTGAGAATCTGAATCCCGTGAAGCTAATGCATCGTATTACCCTGACACGGAATATCCCCAAATTTGAGCCATTAAAATACTAGTAATAACACTTTTGTCGTCGTGGCGTGCAATCCAGTCTAAGATAATTCCCGTGAGCTTAGTAGTAGTAGTAATCAATCATCATAATGCTGCAGGAGCTATGCGATCTCTTTCATCATCAAACTTACCCAATAGGATGACGTTGTTCATTCCGTTTGCAGGTGGCAGAGAGGGCGCTGTACGTGTGGAACAACGAGAGGTTCCTGGAGCTTGCGTGCTCCAGCTCCGACGGGGGCGCGACGATGGAGAGGATCCTGCCGGCGTTCGTGGCGAGCATCGAGGACAACCTGGAGCGGCACTGGAGCAAGTGCGTGCGGGACGTCACGGGGAGCGTCAAGGCCCTGCTCCAGCAGATGGCGCCCGAGATGTACGCCCGCTGCGCCGCGGGCCTCGCCGCCAGCCGCGCCGAGGCTGACGCCGACGCCGACGCCAGGGCCGACCGGTGGCGGAGGATCGAGGCAGCCGCAGCCGCGAACGCCGCGACGTAGCCGCGCGCTGCACCGTTTTGGTTGTGTTTTGGTGTTGGGTTTGTGTACGTGCGCCCATGTTGGCGTGGGCGAGTGATGGCACGGCAAAGGGTGCCATCTTTGGTTTCGGCGCGTCCGCAGTGGTAGTGTTGTGTAGATCTGTAGGACCGTGTGTGTGTTCATTCTCGAGGCACATGGGTGCCGTACCGGATAAGTGTAACTGGATTCTTTGGTACAAGAAGAAAAGTTGTCGCATTTTGTCTGCAGTTTAATTGCACAGAACGACATTGAAAAAGGAAATGAGAACACATGGGATCTTAGACTCTCAGCGCTGGTCACATACATTTTTTCTTGAGATGTCACTGCCTTATAGAGCCATGCCATAGCCATTGCAACCTGAATGCCTGGTACATCATCAGTTCCAGAAGAAGCGGTTGATTTCGGCTGGAACCGCAAATGCTATACGAGTTCCACGTTCAAGAGCAAACTGTGATGCATTTCTAAAGAGATGAACATAAACATTGTGCTGGTCTACAAACAAAGAGAACGATTTCACAAACGGTGACACCAGAGATTACCAACAGTCACACAGAAACTGAACAGGAATAAGCTCAGGATCTGCAAGTGCAAATCTACAAAACACAGATGGTTTCGTATCCTCACAAAAGAACAGGGAAGCAGTTCCATGGCAGGTAAGCATTCCCATTTCAGAAGAACAAGAACAACTTTGGACTCAGGCAGCAAATGTATATGCATATCATACAAGCTTAAACTTGGAAAATCATCTCTCGCATGGAAGGAGTAGACAAAAAGAGAGGGAGTCATAATCCAGGATTGGTCTCATCTTAGGCTCAACATTCTGACCATAAACCTACAAACTTATCGCGCACAATTGCAACCAAGATTACAAGGAGACCAGTGATGCATCTAGCCATGTTCATATGTATATTTCATTAAACTGTGTTATTGCTGGAAAGAAAGGGAGTATGAGCCCGTGTTTGGATCTTTAACAGCTTTGAAGTTGTCCACACTCATTCCAAAGCGCCCCAACACCGAGTTGCCCAAATCTTTCAGCTTTGCTGCAACAGATAATTCAGGCACATAAATTTAGATAGGGAAAAGATGAGCTAAACTGAAATCAAATACCACGAGCTATGGGTGCAGAAATCCACATGACATAATCAAAATAAAACGGGATTCTTAATACAAAACCAGGATATCTAAATAATTCCGATTTGTTTAGAAAAGCTGTTAGAGCCTATGAGCAATGTTAAAAGTTAAAACATCGGTACATTCACCATACATATTTGATCGACTCACGATCACTAAAAGGTGTGCCAGTAAGTAGATAAGACATGTTTGCATCAATGGGAGCACCACAACACATATAAGATGGCTTGAGCTATAAACTACAGTGGAAACATAAATGCAGATAATGCTGTTCTAAAGTCTGAAGTCTAAACTAAAGGTTGGCAAATCTTACCTGTAAGTAAGTACGCCCATGGATAGTACCCGACCTGAATGGGTAGGGTATGGGCTGCCGTTTTCGCCCATGGCTGTTACCCATGGCCCATGGGTAACCCGATTAGTCATGGTATTGTATGGGTACAAGTTCATGCCCGTGGGTTGCCTATGGGTCGCCCAATTAATATTTTAATAATGTTTATATGTCAAACTATAATTAAGAAATGCATTATCATTTGACATGTAAATTATGCCCTTCTATTGATACATAATCACTCTAATCTGCCAAATCATAATAACGCATACATAATATCAATTCTTTCATGTGTATTATGATCTCATATTAATGCAGTCACTTCAACTATATTAGACCAATGTGTAACTGATGGACCTGGCGACCCAATGGGTAACCTAGACATGGGTACAATCATAGACCCATCAGTAAGGTCGCGCGTGGGTGATGGATATACTCGTGGGTATGGGTATGGTTTTTGTAATGGTCCACCTGACAAAACCTGACATGATTGCCACTTTAGTCTAAACGTTTGCGAAGAATATTACCAAGCATTTCTTCCTTCATCTTTTCCCTTTTCTCTGCTGCCAGTGGCTCAAGTCGGAACAATGATCTCTTAGCTTGTACATTTGAAGGATCTAGCTCAAGAATTTTTTTCATGTCTGTGAAGAGGAACAAATGGACAAAACTCAGCACTGGTGGAACTTCAAAAATGGCATCAGATGTGATGTGAATGTGATGATCTGAAATTGAAAATATACATGCACACAACGAGGATAAAATCTAACCAGCAATAGCCTCATCATAGTGTTCGAGCTTTTCATGTGCTTCTCCCCTCCGAACCAGAGCTTTCAAATATGAAGGATTCAGCTCAAGTGCTTTGGTGCACTCCTTAATTGCTTCATCATATTTCCCCTAGATTACACGAAGTTAGCACTGGAATTTGCATGTAGTAAGATATTACCAAAATTAAATAACTTGTTTACAGAAAGCGCAGGTCCAAGCATATAAAAACATTAGAAATTAGACTGTTTTTTTTCCTCTAGGAATGGGAATCAGACTAGTCAAGCAGGACATTTTCAGAAATCTACAAATAAATAAACGATTTCAACTACAAGTACCCGATTAATATGGTTTACTATAGCAAGTTATGCGGCACAGTTCTTAATGGTGCTTTCTAGCAAAGATTAACAAGAAGTGAAGAAAGTAAGGGCATGAACACAGTACATTAAGAATGTAGATTTAAGAGACACTATTATAGCAGAGCTCCTGCCACTTCCCTACAAAAAGATGGATAATTATAAGCTACGGGTACCATCTTCGTATAACAATATACTATTATAGAATTATTGCATGGTTACATCAGTGAAAATGAGCAATAATGGCAAGCAAACTCTGGTAATATTCTATGTCCTCCAAAGTCTTTGACCAATCCGAAAAATAACTTACCAATTTCAAGAAACATATGGAACGATTTGAATGGCATGCAGAGCGTATGTCTTCACCAGATTCCAACTCGGCAGAAATTTGCAATGCAATTTCATATTGTGATAATGCATCCTCATATTCTCCAGCACCAAAATGTCTGTTTCCTTCTGCTTTTGCGTCATTTGCTTGGCTTCTAGCTTTCTAGAGCAAGTAGAAAGGAAATCTGAAGTAAATCTCTTCAACATGATGCTCGAGAGTACCAAATCCAAAACTAAAAGAAAAACAGCATGGTAAGATAAGTTTGAACAGCTTCCACAAGGCTTCTCAAAGCTGGTAAATCCCATTGTGGTTTAGCAGTTGTTAGACAGTCATAGTCTATCAGGGTTTACTATGTAGAGGCAGTTAGTATCAGTCCGATAATCTATCAAAGCAACAAATTTAGCTAACCATTGCGAACGGGCTTTGCATTTGTTACAGATCACAACAGGTCATACTATCATGCAAAAGGAAACAGGGTATGAAAGTAAGCACTTAAAGTAAAATAGAAGGAAGAAGTTCTGCCTAGCACCTATCAGTCTACCACTTGAGCCAGCAATCTGTAAATGCCGGTTTTGTATGTATCACATATATATACTTCGTCAGTTAGTAGACACAAGCATGTATTTGTTTCAATTAAACCTCCCACACTCCAACTTTGCATAGCTGCTGAGCGAGAACACCAAATCGTGAAACTGACCTATGGTGCCATATGCATGCTAAGAATTAATACACCAAATTAGATAATCTAAATTCATCAGCTGCGTAAGTAGAACACCATTAGGGCCCGTGGAGTATTTTTCATGGAAATCATAAGGATCCACCAATTTATTATTAGATAATAAGTGTCAGTTGAACACATTATGTCATCAATTAAGATGCATTGATTATTAATCCTCGCCTCATCCTTTAGTTATCATGACTATCTGAAGGTTCTGGATCATGACTGAAGGGGCAAACTGAAGGTTCTGGTTCATGACTATCTCTGCAGCCGGAACTAGCCTGAATTCTATCAGTGGATTCATCGCCGTCGCTCCACCTCAACTCCTCAATGAAGAAATCGACTCGCACACGTCCCTCAGAGACGCCAGTATCACCACGCCACGCTAACTACCAGCATGCCTTAATCAAAAGCTCGTAGCAACGGAATCTCATGCTTAGCACAGCAATTCGCAAAGGTAACTTAAAAAAATCAAGCAACTGGATGGATGGGAAGCTCGAGAGAGGCGCTACCTCCCGCAACTGCTCGTCGGTGAGCGCGTCCTCGAAGGCCTCCTCGTCTTCCTCCGCCCCCGCCGGATCCCCGCCGCCCACGGACGCTTGCGGGGACGAGGGACGCGCAGCCTCCTCGCACTCTGGCTCCGGTTCCGGCTCGATCACCACCATCTCTCTCTCTCGTCTTCGGTGGCCGCCGGCCGCCGTCCGTCACCGTCTCACCGAGGGTTCGCGTCCAGTCCAGTCGCCACACCAAGACAGCCCACGGGAGAGTGTAGATGGGTACCGGGCAGGCGCTTTCGGCCCGTTAAAGATGGGGAGGCGGGGAGGGGAAAAGCCCAGGGCGGCGAGAGAGCAGAGGATCAGCTCGTGTTTCTCTTTAAAAAAATCGAAAATTTGAAGAACTGTAAAAAAATAAATTTTCAATTAAATCAATGTCCAGCTCTCGGGTCGGTTTATGTTTGTATTTATATCGTGAAGAGAGGTTGCAACGTTATACTCCCTCCATTTCTTCATTTTTTTTTTCCATACAGGGGACAAACGCGTACAACTCTACCGGCTGATTTGATGATTGATCATGCGCTCGTGTTGTCGTCATTCACTCATTCGTCAGCAAATACCGTGAGAAACAGCTGAGGTGGGCACATTTCGTTTTCAGGGTCGTTCGAAGTAGGCGTCGCATACGCGTTCCTATTCCCCCGCTAAAGGCAGGCGGGAGTATACAGGATCTCTCTCGGAAACTGCCTTCATGACCCAAATTTATCCAACATGAATGTATCCCTCACGTTTTTTAAACATGCATCTATGTTTTTTTCTTACAGCAACAACATGTATCTACGTTTTAAAAAGCGCGAGGGAGTAAAATGGAGCGGTGTCTGCGATCTTTCTTTCTGCAGCTCCCCAGCACGAATATTCCGAGCCGCACGTGGCTCGATGTGCACGCGTCATCCTCCGCTTGGGATTAGCACGCGCCACCTAACCAAGCACGTACTACTCCGACTCATCACGCCCATCGTTCTTCTAGCAGCTTCTGATCGACGAGCGACCCACCCATCACTCACTCTGCAGTTGGTGCCGTGTCGCTGCTTTCGTTCGATCCATGCATGGCGCCGCGCGTTGGGGTCAGCGAGAGAGCTCAGGCCCCTGGCCCCTCTGTGCCGCCGGCCGCGCGCTTGAATCACGAACGATGCGAATGAAATGTCCTCTTCCATCCATTCCGGACGTCGACGGGGAGCGCCCGGGTTAACGACGTTTTGCTTCCGACTGAGTTATAATGATTAATCAATCCAACCGGCCCGGCTTGATAGCGCAGCACACGTCCATATATCGGACGGAGTACTATATAAACACAAGATATTCTTCCTCCGTTTGATGGATGTCTATATCATCAGTTTCCAGCTACGTAATACACTATACCTCGATCGCGTGACACCGTCCGCTCTTGCGTGTCGACGCGTCTCCCTTTATTCCCGTCCCCCTCTGCGCTGATTGATCGAGCTAATTAGCGCAGGCATCTCTGCACATTTTTTAGGCGTAAAGGCCGATCGAGCTCCTGATTCCTGTCTCGCATCCCTTAACCCCCCTACTCCAGCCCCCGCCTGAGATGCTCTCGACGGCCAGCAGAGCCGCCGGCGGGCTGGCTCGCTCCCTCCTCGCCGCCGTCTGCGGGGCAGCCGGGACGGTGGTCGGCGCCGCGGTGGGCCTCCTGTGCGGCTTCGTCAACGAGGAGGGGCTGCTGCAGGGGACGTTCGTGGGAGCCATCATCGGGGCCATCGTCTCCGTGGAGGTCGCCGACTCTCTCGTCCGGATTTGGTGCTGCGACGACTGCTCCATGGACGCAAGGATCAAACGCACGGTACGTAAAAATGAGTAACAATACTAAAAAAACTCTGATCGATTCTGCGCGTCAATAAGGAGAAGCACGAACTGATCGAGTTCTTTTTCTGCGTTGTTGCAGCGGCTGGTGCTCCGGAACATCGGGCTGGGCCGCGTGCTGCGCGGGTCGGCGTTCCCCTCCATGAGCAGCGCGCTGGACGGGCAGATGGACGCGCTGCAGCTCCATCACCACCACTACGGCGGCGCCGGCCGTAGTGGAGACATCTTCGAGCTCGAGCCGAGCTCCTCCTCGGTCATGGCCGCAAGGAGGGCCGCCGTCGAGGGCCTCCCTTCCACGACGCTCACCAAGGAAACCGCCGCGCAGCACGCCACCTGCCCCATCTGCCTCCATGTCAGTCAGCACTCGCTTACACTATGCTTAATTAAGCTTCTTCGATCAATTGATGTGCAGTGCGATGGATTCCCTGACAAGAGAGTGGTGTCTGTGTTTCTTGTTCGCCGGCCAGGAGTTCCAGGCCGGCGAGAGCGCGAGGAAGCTGCCGGCGTGCGGCCACGTGTTCCATCTGGCGTGCATCGATGGCTGGCTGCTCGGGAAGCCCCAGTGCCCGATGTGCCGCCAAGGCGTCTACTAGCTTATTAACGACACGCACGTCTTGGATCGGTGTCGCCGGAGAAGATAACGGCGGAAACGTGAGCAAACCAGAGAGGGTAGCTTAGCTCGCCCTCCGGTCGCGTTGCAGCTAGAGGCCCATCCCACCCACGTCTGCCGGTCTGCATCCATCTCACCTAACGAAGCAGAGGCCGACCGGCGACCCAAGGAGTTCTCTATCTGACAAAAGAAATGTACATGTTCTCATTTTCAAAGAGGCGGAACCGCAGAAGCTAAGCTCTGCCGGTCCATACGTGATTACTTGTGATGTCCCAGGCTATCTGTCTGTTTTTCTAGATAGAGATGTCAGATGTTTAAGAGTTAATACAGGAGGTTCGATCCTGCAACCATCTCTCTGTCTCTGAGAATTGAGATCGCGAGAGGCGAACAGCATCACATTAATAAAGAACCTAACTTAGCTATTACTACCAGGGCGCTTAAGTTACATCGTATCAGCTGCTCGAGGTTACATCATGACCAGGGCGCGGTCCGGAAGTGCCTATTTCGAACAACCACACCTGACGCGTCCACTCAACTAATCAAACGATGCCTCTCAAGTCTACACCAATCGACATTTTTATAGGGACAAATGATGTGTCACATATTCACAGCGACAGGAGCAACGCAGCGCCGTGTGCTTCCGGCTGCGCTGAGCGCGGCAACGCGACCGATCACGCACGCCGGCTCCCCAGTTCCGGTTCAACTTCTGTTCAGTTCAGGTACGAGCTGCCTGTGCCATTGCTATTCAGGGTCAGGCCGTCAGGGGAATCACTGATCCCCAGCGCTGTTTACCAGCTGCTGCTCGTGATACTGTGACCGGAGCTGCCGCTTTAGCCGGCACCATTGCTGCTGTTGTATATGCAGCAGCAACAGATGCGCTGCTGCCCAGTAAAATCATGGCAAGGGAACGGCAACACAGACAGTCGCAGACGGCAGCAGAGCGAATCCTCACATGATATCACGCTAAAAGAATAATTACAAGCAGCAGATGCCCACAAGAATGATGACCCTCCCCAAGAACAACAACAACCAGCGTACATGGTGCTTTGCTACTCTACAAGCTAACATTAGAGAAAAAGATTCTAGGGGTCCAAAAAACTGGGGCGACGCAGTGCAATGCAAAGTATGCAACAAAGGTCCGAGAACAGAGCATTGCTCGCTCAACAGTCATGTAGCATCGACTGCCGGGTGCGGGTAAGAGTGCGGCCCTGCCTCGACACAGGGCCGCTGCTGCTGGTCGGTGTGCTTCTCTGGGTCCTTCGGGCCGGCAAGCGCTAGGAGGTCCTCGTAGAGCTTGACGGAGTCCTTCGAGAACTCGGTCAGCGATTCGAAGATGCTGGCGAGGCCGATCTTGAAGCCGTTGAGGGTGACGTCGTGGGTGTCACGCATGCAGTGGTGGTGCTTCGCCTTCTCCGCCTCAACCCTTCTCCGTAGGGCGTTCAGCGTCTCTTTCTTCTCCGACAGCTGCTCCATGCGCTGCTTGGCGTCTTGCTCTGGCCTGTGCTCCAGAAGCTTGGTCTCGATGACCTTGTTCTCTGCCCGCTTGTAGGCCGTGATTTTCTTGTCCAGCTCTTTCGCAAGGCTGTCCACCTTTCTTTTCTGCTGCTGCTCTTCCCCTTGCTTGAGCCATAGCACCCTCACGCTTCTGTTGAAATTTCTCATGGTGAAAGACACCCGCTTGTATGGGAACTTTGACAGCGTAGTGTACCAATCATGGCAGATCAGAACTAGAGGCGGCGCACCTGCCCTGCTGGGTGCAATTGAAGATATCCCTCGAGAGTAACGGATGGTATCTGTTATGATAAACTTGGACAGCCAGCCATCAAGAGCCTCAATATAGGCTTTCTGAGCACTGACGTAACTCACGAAGCAAGACCTCCAATTCCTAAGTTCAACCTCCAACTTAAGAGTAGCATGGCGCTGGGCATCATTGCAGAATTTCCCATAAGCAGGACAGGTAAAGGAGTTAACCTCAAACATTATCTGTCTCTGAGTTTCATGAGAGTCCACCATTAGTTTCCAAGTTCTCGTAAAGCTGTGTCATGGAACAGGGAAAGCATCAGTATTGATTCAATGGGACTACATCAATCACACAATCCTACACATAAACACAAGGTCAGCTTACCCATGCAACAGCTCAACAAGTTGTGGTTGCAGTTCCTCATCCCGCAATTTTTGTATTCTATCGGATATCGATTCTGCCGCTCGTAGAGAAACCCAGATCCTTGTGTACAAGTCTCTAACAGTTGTCCTAGTTTTATCAGCACCACGCAGCTCTGAACCTTTGGCATCTTGGTTCCTCAGCTGCACACATTTCTTCTCATATGTTTGTCGGATTTGATCTATAGCCTGCACCAAACCTAATCATTTTTAGATGCAGTAATATGCAATATAATTGACCATATCAAGAGCCAAGAAATACACAAACCCCATAGGATAGGCAAAATAAGCTACATAAATTGACCATGGTGCATTAAAAATTAGCACATTGCTTTCCGTTTTAAAAATCATCGATAGCAATATCAATAAGACCACCATGTCTAGAGCTTCCAAAGGGAGATTTGCAAATTTAGCCCCATTCACTATAAAGACATCTGAGTACAAAAGATACATGCAATTTCATTCCAAGGTGAAATCTTTGCTGAAGATAATTGTTGCTTTCGCATTTAATGATATGCAGTGTTCTCTATATTTATGCATCCACAGAAACATTAAATGACTGCAGCAGATATATAGGGTTTTAAAACACAGACCAAACAACCCACCTTAACTTCTTCATAAAGTTTCTTCTCCCAAGCATACAATCTCCCTAATGTCTGGGAGTGACTTCCTGACTTCATCCCACTGTAGTCATCAAATATGTCGCTCTTATTAGTTTCACTCTTATCTGTCCATGACAAACTATTCGAGCTTGCTCCCAGCTCGCTCCTATATGATGATGATGAAACAGACGATGGAGACCGATGCCATGCGATAGCATGAATTATTTTTGACGAGTTCTCTGTACCGAGAGAGAAATATTGGCGTTAATAGCATCAATCAAAGACACAACAAATATACAAGCAACTACTGGTAACAACACATAATCTCTAGTGTTTGAAATACCAAACAAAACCAGTCTTTTCAGTGTAGTTCTAACTGAACTAAAAGTGCAGATTCATGGTGCTAATCATCAAGCAGTCGCCTTTATCCATTTGCAGCACAAAAGGACCACTTTACAATCAAGAACCACACATAGTAGCATCAAAAGGGCTAACAAAATGGACGATGATAGGACTGCAAAGTAGAAAAGGTGATAGCAAATTGACCGTGTGCGGATATTACATCAGCCGGGAATATTTAAAGGCACTTTTTTTAAGAGATGTGCTCTGTCTAATCTCCAGAGGCACAACCGGTCCTAAACAAAGAACAGTGCCGTCTAAATTCCATACCACCCTGAGCATAAAAAAAGTAGCCAAATCCAGCTAATAACAGAAGACCTTTCGTTGACAAAGATTTATCCAAACCACAACAGGGCTCCAGGCTCGCAACTTTACACACAGATCTCACATTTTTTTTCCACAAACAGCAAAAGGGATTCGACCATCCACGCACCACATTTGTGGCAAAGATCGAGCAGGTTGCAGTGGGAAAGAGAGAGAAATCGAGGCAAGAAGAATTAAAGGAGGGGTGATAAAGGCCATACCTTTGAGCTCGGGGACACGGGCGGCGGCCTCGAGCATGCCGGAGACCTCTTTTCCGGCCTCGGCAGCGCGGGCGAAGAGCTCCTCCACCTCTTTCAGCGCCGCGAGGAGCTCACGCCCAGGCTGCGCCACGGCCACCTCCAGTCCTCCGCCATTGTTCCCCGCATCGCCCATCTCTTTAGACTCTTCCTGCTTGGCTACTCCAAGTGAAGCCTCTTCTTTGGGGGTATTTGTATTTCCCTCCACCACCTTGTCCTCCTCCTCCTCGTCTTCTTCTTCCGCCTCCTCTAGCTCCGGGATCCCCTCCCGCTCCCTCACGGCGCGCATCTCCTCGTCGGTAATGGCCACGGCCGCGGCCACCTCCTCTGCTCCGTAGAACGGGTTGAAGAAATCCCACCCGCCGACCGCCGACGCCGCAGGCGGCGGCGGCGGGGTCGCCGGCGTGGGCGTGTAGTAGTCGTACGGGCTCGGGGACCCCATCTCCGGCGTCTGCGAGACGCAGTTGTCGTCCTCCGCTGGGACCTCCGTCCGCCGCTGCTGCTGCGGCGGCGGCGGCGAGGGCGTGGTGGGGGGCAGCAGAGTCGGCGGCGGCTGGGCCGGCTTGGGGGACCCGGGAGGCGAGGCGGTGGGGGTGGGGAGCGTGATGAGAATCGGCGCCGGCGCGGTGTGGCGCGCGACGAACACGTCCAGGGCGTCGGAGACGGCGCGCAGCGCCGCCGCGTACCCGGCGTGCGCCCCGGCGAGCGCGAACCTCCGGTCCGCCGCCGCCTTGATGAGGCGCTTCCGGTCGCGGCACACCGCCACGGGGTCCCCAGCGGCTCCCGCGCCGCCACCGCCGCCGCCGCCGCCGGCGAGCCGGGAGGCGGCGCAGTTCCCCATCGGAGGAGGATGCCCTACCCTACCTTACTGCCCTAGTCAGGGTTTATTAGAGCAGGGTTTAGCGTAGAGGACAGGCTTTGGTGGGGTGCGCGAGGAGACGGGGAGAGAGAGGGGGTCAAAGTCAAAGTGGGAGAGTGGGAGAGGCTGGCTGGCTGTGCACAATGCAGTGTGTGAGGGAGAGAGAGGGGGTGGGAAAAGAAAGCAGAGAGGAGAAGAGAGAGAGGGGTGCTGGTGCCTGGTGTTAGTTGTTGTCAGGTTGTGCCCTGTGGATGGGTGGGGAGACTGGAGAGGCCCTCGTAAATTCTGATGACGATGGCAGGGAATCTTGGTGTGATTTGTTTACGTGGGGCTGGAGATTTGGGTTCTGTGAGGGTTTGGGTGGGGGACTCCGGACTTTGGGAGGGGTGACCATTTCGCAGGGATTATGTGTTTTCGATCATATGACTGGAACAAATAAAATGGTTCACAATTCAGAAGCTTTAAAAGTTTTAGAAGTTAAGAAACACCCCAGCACTTGCTGGATACTCCCGTCAAATTAGCAGGTAAGCTATTGTTAGGAGGAGCGTGATCTTAGATATAACGGCATCCTATGGGGTTGTTTTAAGAAAATTGGTGGAAGTTTTGTCGTATAAACTACTCCCTCCGTTTCATAATTCTTGTCGAAATCTTACATGTATCTAGACACTTTTTAGAAATAGATACATCCATTTTGCGACAAACTTGAGACAAGAATTGTGAAACGGAGGGAGTACGTTTTATATTTCTTTTCTCTATTTCTTTATGACTTTGCCACATCTTAAATAGTGGATTAATAATTTTTTGTAGTTTGGAAATATTAGCTGGATAATTAATACATGGTTATTAGCCTATCACTGAGTAATTAAGACACAATTTTCATATCTTCTGCTACTTTTTATTGCCATTAAAATATCCCTAACAATTTTCATATCTTCTACTTTATTCTTCATTAAAATACTCCTAAGTTGTATTTTTGCAAAAATTTAATTTGTAGCAATCTTTACTCCCTCCGATCCATAATAAGTGTCGGGAATTTAGTACAGCCGACACTTGTTATGGATCGGAGGGAGTAGTATATTGGTAGAGAGACATACCGTTTTTGGTGCATTTTTTTCCCACTTAGCAAATCGCCGGATCTTCTTCTTCAGCCACATTATAGGCTTAATTTGATAAAAAGAAACTTTTTCTAAAATCCAATTTAAAATAATCCTGATTTAAAATTTTAACCAATCCGAACCGTTTTGCTCACGCCAAGTTCCATATCGCTGAAAAAACTTAGCAGTCGATGTTTTGGGATCATCATCTCATCACTAAGGACCATGAATACAACCTTTCAAAACATTGATTGCTCGTGAAATTGTTGTCTCTTTTTAACACCCCAAGCTGTATGAGGTCAAATTTGGTTTAAAATTTTGCTAGGATTATTTTTTCCCAAACCGTTTAGAAAAGGGTTATTTTGTCTATACACGCACGTCGTAGTTGTACTTGTACTCCTGCTTCAGACGTGCATCATTGACCTTTCTGGCAAGGAAGCAGTGGGTGATAAACACTTTTCTGATGGCTTATGGTCGGTATCTGAAGGGTGGATAGATCAACCTGAAATTTCTCTATACTTTATAATCCTCTGTAGCAAAAGGATTACAGAATGAGCAGTAATACTGCTGAACCCCTGTTCCATTTGGCTAGATACGCCACTGAGTCATGGTTCTACAAAATTCTACAAATCGGGTCTAAACAAAAATTCCACAAATCGAGTAGCTGGATCGTGTCAGTAAATGCACGACGCCAACCTAAGGCAACCAGATTCCAGGTAGTAGCAAGCAAATGCCATTATAGCACCGCAAACAGATTATTCATCTAAACCCTCGGAGTCGATCGAAGATAGCAGGAGCACCACACGAAAAGGAGATTCTGGTGATTCGCGGTTGAAATGATGACGCGGAGCAGGAGGCTAAACCTGCAACCAGCCGGAGACACCAGTGACCTGCAGTCGACGTTGACTGACAGGAAACACGCCACCGCCATCATGCATGATCTCCCTCTGTCCGGCCGAAACGGAAGCAAATATTGGTTAAAGATCATCCCGAGCTATCCGAATCTCTCTCGCCCTAGAAAGCCATTCCCGCCAGACTGAGACTGCAACCAAGAGGGATGAAATGAACCCATCAGCCATATCAGGATTCAGGAGCAGGCAGGCAGCAACAGCAACGGCAAATCTCCTGTGTGTAATAATATTATCGTACTGTTCTGTGTTATCCCCGTGGGCCAGTACGTAGTTTGTTTTCTCATCGTGTAATGCACTGATGATGCCCCATTGCTGGGTCTGCCGCCTAAACAACTGGACGACATTGTAGGCTGCCGTGCTAGCAATGGCTGCTAGCAGTATATTAATCCGAGGAGCCCCAAGTTACAAGGGAAACGAGCATTTTGTTTGTTGTTTATCCATGTGAGTGAGCCGCGCGCGAGACCCCGGGTGGTGGTGGATCAGGAACGGCCGGCGACACTGCCGGAACTCAGGTCCGGCTTTTTTGGAATCCGCTGGGGGAGAAAATGTCACTCCATCTCTGTCTCCCTCCTCAACCGGTAACGGAAGAAAAGTCGCCCAGTACTTGGGCGTAGTAGTACTCCAGTACTTCTTTGACATGAACAAGTGTTATCTCTGTTTGGCATGAATTATCTCCCGTCGTCTCGTACGTACGTGTACTGAACCTGTCTTTATGCCTCCACACATGATCTGACGGCACTGCTGACTGGAACCGGTGGCCACGCCCGCCCGGACTGGGGGCAGTAAAGAAAAAAGAGAGCACTGCATTGGTTGTTTGGTTGTACTGTACTGCACCTCCCTCCTCCTTCCTGCTGCCTTTCTCCCGTTGGATCGATCCCGGAGAAAAATCTCGTGACTTTTATTGAAGCACTAAAAACTTTGCTTACTCCGGTACATTTCCAGTTCATTAAAAACATGTGAGTACTACTTACCTCGACACTAAGATAGAGTAGAGCTGTACCTGTACCCTGTTTGCTCGGAGCTCACGGAGAAGCGAGAGAGAAGGAAGATAGGGATGGGGGGATCGGATGGGAAAAGGCTGCAGCCGTGCAGCTGCTAGCTCCGCGAGGAAACCGAAGTTTCGAGCCACGCCGCCGCTGCGCTTCTGCACGCACGCAACAAACAGCGTGCCAGTGCCGTGCTAGTGCTAGCGCGGTTGCATGCGAGCGTGACCGCTGCCCCGCCTCACGCCGTGGACCCCCCATGGGTGTGGTTTCCTCTGGTCATCCAAGTCCATTTAAAATGGATTGAATTGAATTTGTACAGAGTCTGGATGAACCCTAGGAACATTTTAACCCCTGAAGTGAGCACCTTGACCTTCTAGACGAATTCTAACATGTTGATAAAAAAAACATGTTGATCAATTGGAGTTTATCAACTTACCACTATTCTGTTCTCGCTACTCTTCCCACATTCACATGAGTACTTTCTTGCTCCCAAACTTGGGTGATCTCATAGATTGATAAACATAAAAAAAAACACTGTCTTTGGAGCATAAGCGGATTTAGATTACACCACACGGGGTGCCAAACTCAATGTCAATAGTTTAGTCTCATGCACATGTATTTTTAACACCACATGTAATGTACATAGAATTAGACTAATCGCTACAAGGTTAAAAAAATGCATTTCCCCAAAGTGAAACGGCACACATGGCACCCCTACCGAATCCGCCCCTACTTTGGAGAGGACATAACATTACCGAGAAGAATCCAACTCACGTTGCATGGAAGATGGCGTGTAGACCTAAAACCGAAAAGAGCACTTGGTCTAACTATTCAAAATAGAACGCTACTACTTCTTAAAGAATATGCACAAGTTTTTCAATCAAGTTGATCTTCCATGGGTCAAATTGGTCTAGGCCCATGGCATTCACCTAAACATCTGCCAACTCTTCATTTTGGTAGAAGGATTTATTTAAATTGCTTGACTTGTTTAAGCAACATGGTACTATGCTCTTTTGGTCTGATAAATGGATGGAGCAACCACTCACGTCATTTTGGCCTCGTCTCTTCACATTTGTTATCAACAAAGAGAGGACAATGGCTGAGGTTCATCAATGTCATGATCGAACTACCCTTTTTCAGTTGCCACTTGCCATTCAAGCTCATGATCAATTCCAGGAATTCATGACAATGATGGATCAGTTAGTCTTTACTGACAATTTGGATGTTTCGTCCTATGCTTAGTCACAAAAGGGTTTTATCACCTCAAAGACATATCTTGCCCTTAACGTTCACATGGATATACCCATAAAATGGACCTAAAATTCCTATTGTCGGCTTAAGCACAAGGTTTTTTGTTGGTTCCTGATTATCGAAAGGCTTAATACTAGGGTCATGCTTCAGAAGAAGAGTGTTCATCTCCCATGATACAATTGCATGATGTGCGAAGGGTTGCGTATTAAATCTAGGGATCAGCTTTTTTCCGAATGCCCATTTGCCCTTGCATGTTGAAGATTCATTTGTTATGAACTTGTTCCTCAAGCCAGTGTCCATCAGAATTTTGCTTCTCTTGAGTAACATCTGAAGATTCCTTTCTTCACGGAGATATCAATCTTGGTCCGCTGGAGCATTTGGAGAGTTTGTCATGATTATATTTTCAATGGAACTCCCTTCATTATAAAGATGCCGAAAGCTCTTCAAAATCTGATCTTCCATAGAGTCAAGAGAAAGAAATACTCTAACTTGAGGCCTTGGGTTGAGGCATTTAGATAATGTTATTTTCATTTTGCCTTTACTTGTACATAACCCTTTTCATTTATATAAAATTTGCAATAGGTCATTGACTTAGTGTTTTCCTAAAAAAAAATCTAACATTTTAACCCCAAGTGAGCACCTTGACCTTCTCATACCGTCTAATCTGAACCTTTCGGTGCCGAATCCTGTTTGATTAGACCGTGATTGCTGATGTGGCGGGTTAAACAGAGTTTGGCTTGTTGACTGATCAAAACAGGCTTGAATTTGGTACAGAACTCCCCTGGCGAGCTCCATGCTTTCTCGCCACATGCATGTTGTTGCCTTTTATTTTATTTCTTCCAATCGGACTCTGTTTTTTTTTCACACAGCTGCATGCATGCAAGCAAAGACCAAAAAAAAATGACGTCAGCACGATTATTTTCTTTTTTGTATATTCAAACTGATCAAGTTAAGAAAATGTACAACAAAAAGAATAAAAGATCATCAACCTTTATATGTAGGGTGATTATGCCAAGTTGGATCCGCCAAATGATATGCTTCGATGGAGCATGGATGTCTGCTGCCAGTCAAAGGTCCAAGCTTTTGGTTCTTTTGGAAGATCTTTGTGCAAAGCAACAGTTCCTTTCGTCTGCAGGTAGGCCTGGCAATGGTTGGATAACTAAACTGAACCCAAACCAAATCCATCAGGATATTTTTTGCCATCCAAGTTCAACCAAACCCACCGTCGGTAGCCTTCCAACTGAACCAAACCCAACTAGAAGCTATCTCCAACTGAACGGAACCAAACTAAGCACAGGAACTTCGGTTAGAACCCATTCTTCGTTATGGGTGGAGACCAGTTCTCAACCGTGAGACGTGGATCTGCACTGCAGACCTCCTTTGTGTGGTCATCTTCCTCTCGCCACCAGCCCGTTCAGCGCGGGCATCGCCGCCGGCCGTCGCACCGCTGCCGGACGACGCGGCGGAGATTTGTGCAGCCGTCGCCCACGCCGCCGGGATCCCGAAGCCGCGCCTTGACGGCGGCGAACACGCCATGTCGGAGGAGAGTCACACAATGCCAAGCCAAGCCACGCCTGCGTCTTCGTCTCCTCGATGCGCGCCCGGCGCCCCTGTCTCCTCGCAGCGCGGCCACGAGGCGCGCGACGAGCTCGTGGTCGTCCCACGCTTGGATCTCCCCCGCGAGGCCGCGACAGGACCCGCTCCTCTCCTCGCACTGCCGCCCCCGCGTTCACAGCTCGCCGACGACGAAACCCCTGCCGCCGCCTCCGCCCAGCAATCCGACGGACCATGAGAGGGCTATAATCCTCGACAGCAAATCGGCGGAGCGCGGAAAGATCAGACTTCCGAGGAGGTGGTGGGCGCTGGCCTCGAGCCCTCGAGCGCGAGAAGCGCCGGGCGGCGTCGCCGGCCTCATCTTCCCACTCCCCTCCTCGCGGCCACATCGAGAACTGAGAACTGCTAGTACAAACTATTTCCAGGAACCAGATAATACCCACGGGCTAAACCAGTTTTTAACCGGTATGTTTTTAACCTGGAACCAAACTGTTCCTATCTGTTTCTGTGTCACAACCAAACCAAACCAAACCCAATCGGTGGCCCAGCCCGTTTGCACCTGAACCAAGTCGGCCCAAATGGAAAACCAAAGTAACCAAACTGTTCCAACCGGTTAAACCTAAACCATTGCCAGGCCTATCTGCAGGAGTGGGATTCCGGCTCTAAGCTCCTGAATAGCCTATGCTCAAAAAAAAAAAAAAAGCTCCTGAATAGCCTTATGAATCCCTCCAATTTCCAGAAAACTGAACTGTAAGCTTGTGGTGGCCAAACTACCTGTATCAATGAACCATTCAAAAGTTAGACATGTTTTTTTTCTTTTCCAAATGCATGTTCTAATAGAGTATTTCTTCTTCCAGGAACAGCATTTTTGCAAATACTAAGCCCAATTCAAAGTACTCCGTTAAATGTTATCTAGATGGTTCATCACATACTTCGTTAGGTCATAACGGACTGATGCTCGATGACAGAATTGGCTCAATTACTCGACCTAAATTCTTCCAGTTCTTTCCCCCCAGTTTCATTAACAATACTCAAGAGTCCTTACAGGCCTTAACCGACAAAAAAAAAAGGAAAAACATTCTGGGGTTCCCAGCGACAGGAGAAAACAGCCCAACATATCTAATATCTAATTAAATTAGTAGAAATTCTAAGGTCCAGATTTTACATAAGTTATCGGACGGTCTAGATCATCACCGTTGAGATAAAAAAAAACAGGCCATGGTGTGGTAAAAGAGTCCATGAGCAATTGGATTCGTATTGATGCATCGGCAAGCCAAAAGGAGAGACCTATCTGAATCGTATTGAGTCCGTGTGCAATTTTGACGTATTGAGTCCGTGTGCAATTTTGAGAACAGCTGCATGCATCGATCAAGCACTAGCTAGCCCAGGTACAATACACAGGTGGCCAGTTCACACGCACACGAAAAGTATGCACGGTCAACCTCAATGATCACCGCGCGTCATATGGCACGACGCGATGCTCGGAGTTAGTTCCTTGGACGCAGGGCGAAAGCTGCTCCCGAACATGCAGCGCGTGGAGCCGCGAGGGATATGTCGGCCGGCCGCCTCGGCCGGCGAGTGGAGGAACAGAGGAGACGACGAGGCGAGCGGCAGCCGGAGGCTGACAGGAGACAACAAGGGGAAGCCAGCAGGCGGCGCCCTAGGTGAGTAACGAGAAGAATGGGCCTAATAGATATAAGTTAGGCTAGATAAAGAAATACTTACGGCATTACCGTAATGAAATAATAATTAAAGATTAAAATACCTCGGTTTTGTTATATCTAAGCATGCCTGATTTTTAGTTAAAAATAAGTGAAGATTCGGAACAAACTACGAAAAAAAAGTGGGATGACGTTCAGATAATAATTCGACTCTGATACGTCAAATGAGATTTAAACTTTTTTCTTGAAATCAGACAACTGAGATATAGCAACAGCCAAGAGACCTATATGCCTATTATTGATGCCTATTTTTCCCCTAAATTATCTGAAATAAGAGGTTGCGACATAAATTAGAATGCGGCATGCGTGCGGCAGCTAATAGACGAAAGGTGTCAACTGACAATGAAAAAAGGTGGGAGTCAGGAGGCGGATGCTGGCGCGACAACACTAGGTGAAGAATGAAGAGAGGAAAACTAAAACTATCGAGTCCTATAGGCAATATAAAGATGTACTTGGGATAGCTCCAGCTCCACGGAGTTCGTCACTCAAAACTTCACTGTTATGTGGAGCGGGTCATTGAAAGCTTCGCTTTTTAAAAAATAATAAAATCGTGGGATACGAGGAAAATACATGTTAGCCATGGCCAGTTATTGAATGCCGGTACGCAGCCTAATCTATTCATAAAACATGTATTGACTACCTAATGTACAATATATACTATCGTGTTATGAAGCGTTTGTGTCTGAGTTTTTCAAACGAAAACAATAATTCCATAGATATTGAAATGCAACAAAACATGTTTTGTGTACAGAACTTACCTGCACGAGCTTAACTCTTTTGTATGCACACAGTGTTAATAAAATAAAATCGTAATTCTAAAACATGTAATGACTATCTAATCTACAATATAATGTGTTATTAATTTAAATTAATCTAAGCGTTCAGAACATTCGGTCTTATCATCCAAAAGATATGTATAAACAGAAACAAGTAAAACACTATATTTTGGTTAGGTAAAAAAGATAACTAATCGAACATTCAGAAAACATTTATCGAACTAATTTAAATACAATTCATTTAAATTGCGTACAAAATAAAACTACTAGAAAATAAAAAATATACGTCTATAAAAATTTCATTTTCATAATAGCAATCTAGCCTCGCAATCTGCCATCTAGCCGCGCAATCTGCCGCTAGTTACAACCAAATGTAACAGAGACTAGGATCATCTGCTGCCAAGTGAAGATTCCCCCGGATAGATTTCGTCAGCTGGCTATCCTTCTGCCTGTAGGAGCACATCCCTGCGTAACGCCACCTTCTTCAACCATCATTGCTGCTGCAGCGCCTTTCGAACCCCAGGTTTCTGTAAAGCACCTCAGAAGTCAAGCCAATAACAAGTTTGATGAATAACCCCAGTAGGATCACTCCGTGGTATATTTCCAAAGCAAGCAATGTTTCTGGTGTCCAAGACTGTCCAGAACAGGTCTGGTAGGAACTTTAACTTTTGGGTGACATTTCCTCCAGATCTCTCATGGGGTGGGGATCACCAAACCATCCCACTTTCAGTGGAATAATCTTTAGCTAGCATCCTCACAAACAAGCCACAAGAAAAAAAAAATTCTTCAACTCAGTGGTGTTGCATATTGACAGAAGATCATTCCAATCAGTAGCAAGATCACCCACAGAATTCTGCGAAATTGCAAAACATAACCCTCCAGCCTGAATCACTTTATTAACAGACCTGCACATCTTGTATCCTATTTGATGTAGAGGCAAAGGAATCGGTGTTGAATAAAGTCTTATGCATATGATATTTGACAATATCCAGAGGAACCTCTGGGTTATCAGCTTAAGGAGTATCCATACCATCAAAAGTGTTCAGAAATTGCCCATTTCAGCCACATGATGATATTCTTGAGGTTTGAACCTGCAAAGAAACAATTATTCAGATATAGTAAATGTATAGTTATAGGTCAGTCTGGATTTAAAAAGAAGGTACACAGGGAACTGAGGCATTATGACATCACTGGTCTTCCATCAATTATCTCTAACTAGAAAAGCATCTTTACAAATGGCACAGCTTCAACTATAAGTATTTCCAATGGAAGATGAACAGAAATGTACAAAAAAAAACATAGAAAAGACAGAAATATTCATATTTAAAATCAGGTAAATTTTTCAAGAAGCAGGTGCCTTAGAGTTAGTAATGAACAGAACCCGCGCCTTACATTAGTAATGAGTATACAAAAGCGATTACAACAGCAATAAGGCATGTATTGACATAGAACAATGTAAGATTCAAGCAAAATAAAACTATGCATTGAGTCAGTAATGAATAAAACCCACACCTTATACTGAACTGGTATCTAAATGCATAACAAAATGTGTTTCGGTTTTAATAAAAACAATAAGGATAATAACCTCGCGAAGATCCTTGATATGCTATAACTGCAAATTTGCATCTCGTCTCATTTAGAATATGATCTTGAAATGCACCAGCTTTAATTGTCTTTAAACCACTTCTAGTACCCCAAAGAACACAAGGTCTGTAAATTTCCACCACATCCAAAGTAGTAGGTTATATGTATATCCAATTAAATGCACAGTAGCGAGTTCACAGGCTAGTGCTCCTATAGCTCTTTTCTCTGTCCCAGAACTCTACTGCTCGGGGCAGTGGAAAAAATAGCTGGAAACAGCTTTTCAACCAGTGAGCCAACTTATTCTTCTCTGAACAAACTTCAGACTTGGTGTATACACCTGATACTCAATGCCACCTTCACATGATTATTAATTCGTATAAATGATTTATACGACAGTGTGGTGGATACAAATAGCTGATCTGGATAAAAGCTATAGCTTTCACAAATGTCCACTTCTGTCCATTAGTGCCTCTTTTATTTTTCAGACAATACTGCGCTGCCACACCAATTTGGTAAATTCCTTCAGCTGCTTAGCAGTTTGCACCATCCTTTAGCTGATTTTAATTTAAGCCGATCTGTTTTATTTTCAGCAAGATGCTAGGCTTGATCAAACAACAGTAGTGACTAAACCATCTTTCATTGAGAAGGTAATTGCTTTTTAGCAATATATTTCCTAAATCCACTGAGATCAGTGAGGAACCAAGAAACGATTTAAGGGCAGCCACTGGTCCCACTACAATTCATGCCTCTGTTTATTGCTCTACAAAGCATGGTTCTTAGAAAGTGCCAGTTGGCCCAGTATACTCCTGCCTTTCTCTGAAAGAAGTGCAAAACCTCAATAACCTCTTCGTTAATAAAAAATTCAAAATCTTATATCAGTTTCATGATCAGGTGGGCCATGTATACATTATACTAACTACTAAGGTATCCTTGCTTCATGGCATATCATATCGTCATCAATGAAGCCCCACTCGTGGTGGTACTTATATCACCAAGTTATCACATAAACCAACATCGATTATCTGTTCCTATTAGTTGCAGATTTTTCTTGTGAGATGGATCTTTGTGATTACCATGCAAATACACCCAAATTAACAGCAATGTGCCATACAGTATTAGGTTAACAGACATATTTATATGATTTCACTGTCGGAAGAACATAACATGAAGGTTAGCCTTATGGTGCAGCATAAAATTCCTGCAGTTCTGTGAACTCTTTGATCATATGCAATCGAGGGAAAAAACAAATGATACATGGCGCAACATAAAATCATTCAGTGATGTTTTAGACGCAGCAGCACAACCACAGACCTATTTGGAGCAGCAAGCCTGGCCAACAACAGATCTACAAAGTAGGCAGCATAACACAAACACAAATATATTATTAAGATCTCTTTAATTGGTATACATAATTTGCTTGAAGCTGGTTAATGCTGCTAGATAATGTAATACTCAAAGAGAAGTGTCCTTTTGTTCTGCTTCACATGAATTAAAGAACAAAGTAAATATGATGAATGGATTGTTATGTACTAAGCAGCAACATTTGCATTTTGTGACCTTATACTGTAGTGTGCCCATAGTGTCTGGTGCAACAGTCTCCTGATCAGATCAATCACACCAACCACCTACAAGAGCGAAACATTAGTATGTTAAAATTTGAACTCTGAGGACGATAAGGTATACACTATGTTAAATTGAAAAAAATGAAATCCAGAATTACCTTCCATTGAAAATTTGGAATGCTAATAATCACTTAGAGTTCATTCCAGCAACCCAAAATTACATTCCCCTGAAAACATCATGATCGAAGGTGAGGTGTGAACCAGGCAGAAATCTCTTCCTGCACTTACTGAGCCTGCATCATGACCATTTGCCAGCTAGTGGTCATGTGTTGCATCTGCTCATGCTGTTTAATTTAATCAACCCTTGGCTCTGAGGGTGACAAAGCTGATTGCATACTGCAACATCACCAGTCTATGGTGTCTCCAAGACGAAGTGGTGTGTATAAGAGTGTCGATACCTCTCTAGAAATAACATGACCCTACTGTCTTTCCTCCAAGGTATGACACACTGATCGAATGTTTCACATTCATCTCGGAGCAGGATCATCTCCACACTGGTAGTCAGTTTTCTGCTCGATCGATCTTCTACATGCTGCAGGATTACCCACTCAAATTACATGACCATTTTCCTTGGATTATGATTTTAACAGCCTAGCCATATATAATGCTGATCGGACTTTCCTCACATCATTTTTAAACCCTGCGCTACGAAGGCCCGCAATGACAGCACGCTTTGCGGATGCAAGAACATTGTTCCCTTCACGCAAGCAGATCCGCAAGAATTTGGATGCCATATGGTATCTACCCACTCTGCACAGACCATGGACCAGTGATGTGTAAGTAAAATCATCTTTTAGTTTCATGTCGTGCAGTAATCTGATGGCTGCATCCACCTGGTCAGATTTGCAGAGCGCGTCGACCAAGCAATTGTATGCTACTACATTCGATTCCATGTCCCTCATCTCCATGTAGCACAACTGCTTTTCTGCAGCCTCAATATGTCCCAGCTTGCACAAACCATTGACCAAAATTGAGAACGTGTACTCATCACTCTCTAGGCCTCCTTCTTCCATCATACTCAGCAGTTCGAACGCGTCGTCCAGCTTGCCTTCCTGGCACCGCAGGTGAATCAGCGTATTGTAGCATGCAGTGTCAAGCCTGGATCCACTTTGTATCATTAGCTCACTATATGCATTGGCTTCTTCCACCCGGCCCTTCTTGACCAATGCACTGATCACAGTGCAGTACGGGAAGACGTCTGGAATGTGCCCTCCCTCCAGCAACGACAAAAAGGTCTCCAGACCCTGATCAAACCTTCCATACCTAAAGCAGCACTTCATAACCGTCGTGTAAGTGACTGCGTTCGGGGTATGCTCGGTCCTCCCAAGCTCCCTGAGGATCATGCGGGCGTAACCAACCTTGCCAGACCTGCACAGTCCGTTGATCATCGTGTTGTAAGTCACAATGCCCACCGGGAGCCCCACCCTCTGCAGGTACCTGAACATCCTGTAGGCATTTGTTGCATGACCGGCCTTGAATAGCCCGTCGAGCAGTGTGTTGTATGTGGTGGTGCACGGCGTGACACCTTTCTCGGCCATATCGGCAAACACCCGGTAGGCGTCCTCCGGGTGGCCAGACCGGAACAGGCAGTGCATTAGCACGTTGTAGCTCCAGGCGTCGGGGGCGATCCCCGCCCGAAGCATTTCGTCGAACAGGTCGAGTGCGCGCATCGTGAGCCCGACGCGCGAGGCAGCAACGATGAGGGAGTTGTAGGTGACGGCGTTGGGCCACACACCTGCCTCCCGCATCCGACGCAGGACGGCGAATCCGGCGTCGAGGCCCGCGGCGCGGCAGTGCGCGGCGAGGAGGGTGTTGTAGGTGACTACGTCGGGGGGCATGCCGAGGAGGATGGCGTCGATGAGGACGGACTCCGCGCGCTCCAGGCTGCCGCTGCGGCAGAGCGCCGCCAGGCAGACATTCATCAGCCGCGTAGACAGCTGCGCCCGGGCCCGGGCCATTCCTCCTCCCCCTCGCCACAAGACTCTCTTCCGGTTCTGGGCTCGCTTCGACTCCCATACAGTTCGCTGGCTGTCCCTAACCCACTTGCCAAGCTCGCTAGAGGCAAGGCCGGCGCCTTGTCATGGGGAAAGAGGAGCTCGGTTTGCAAGACAGCAAGAGGCGGCGGCGCCACTCGGTGGTCGGGGTAGTTCGCAGACCGCGCCGAGAGACAGACTAGAGACTACGAGGGGAGGGGGGGGGGGCTTACGTGTCATTGATATGTGGGGTCTGCATAGCCCACCTGTTCAGTGACTAATAGGCATCTAACTCGTAGGAAAATCCTTCGAAAAATATGCGAACTCGATTTTCTATAATCTATAATCTATATAATAACTATCTAAAAAATACGGACCGTTTCCTTCACCGTCGTCTGTCAAACTTCTCATAAAATTTGTGAGCCCTCAGGATTGCATGTATATTAGGCCTATTTAGACAGCTGGCCCATCACCTGCACCGAATCTATTTATATATATCCCATAAAATTTGTGGGCCCCCAGAATTGCATGTATATTAGGCCTACTAAACCGGCTGGCCTATTACCTGCACTGAATCTATTTATATCTATATCTATACCAATGTAAAAAATACGGACCGTTCCATTTTTTTTCCTCCTTTTTTTCGTCAAGCCCCTGAGACCCACCTTGTCCGCCCGCACGCAACCACTCCTTCGTCCGCTCCAGACGGCCGAGCTCTCCTCACCTGGCGCAGCCCAATAAGAGACCATTCCTAATCCAACAAAAATACTTCCCCTGACGCGGCGGAGAAAACACAATTAAAAGCCCAAAGATATCTCTTCATACATTCGACCTTACTCTTCTACTTTGGTGATGCTCGTTATCTGTAGGTGCAACGGCAGATTGATCCTGCGATGCAGCATATGGTCCAGCATGCGGTGCCCCCTTCCATCTGAGAGCCGGTGGCTCTGGCATGCAGGCTCCATCTTGTCATACACCGTTTAATTCTAGAGAAAACAGAGGAACAACCTCGTTCTCTCGGCCCTCATCCCCGCCGTGTTGATCTGAGCAACTCTGACTCAGTTCGCATCCCACTAGTTTCTTTCGGACTGAGCTCGTCTCTGACTAGATTAAACCCTCACATAGTAACACTAAGATAGGCAGAGCTGAGAGGCTCTTAGGAGGTCAGGTAGCTAGCTGGGGAGCCACCCCCGGCAACATGTAAACATCCTTAAAATCAATGAAATCCAAGCACAAAAGCAGGACGTAGGGTATTACACCTCCGGGTGGCCCGAACCTGGGTAAACTCCTCAATGTCACACTTCGTGTCTTCGCCACGTCGGCGATCACTCAGGAGCCGCTACGACATCGCGCTAAGGCGGTTCAGCCATGATTATGGGGGATGATTGAGGAGGGAAAAAGGAAGGGAATGGCCATGGGATACGGTTCAGAACACCTGGACGGGTCACAGGCCGAGGAGGCATCGTCGAGGGCGAAGATTGCGGCGGCCGGCGCGTGTGCGTGCTGCTTTTGGCACAAGGAGGAAGACGGGCACGGCCGCTCGTCCGGTCATGGGCTGGACGCTTTCGGGAAATCTGACCCAAGAGGGAGAACGGGTGTGGCCCAAGAGAAAAAAAAAAAATTGCCTGGTCCGTGCAGCCCCGGCATTCTGCTAGTTTATGGAAAAAACTCTTGGATTAAATTCCACGACGGGGACGATCGCATCGTGTCCTCCTTCCGGCTTCCGCGCCCCCCCTTCGCACCACCGCAGCGCGATTGACTTTCTGCACCAGGCAGCCATGGCGAGACCTCTGCTGCCGCCGCGCGGGCCGCTGCTCCGGCGGATCCTCCTCGCTAGCGCACTCGCCGCCTCGTGCTCCTACTACCTCCTCGTCCTCCAGGCGCAGGCCTCCGTGCCGCCGCGCTACGACGGCTTCGCCTACAGGGCAGCCGCCTGGAAGGATTCCGTCCTCGTCGAGGCCTTCCTCGACCCGCTCTGCCCCGACAGCCGCGATGCGTGGCACCCGCTCAGGCTCGCCGTCGAGCGGTACTCCCCGCGGGTCTCGCTCATCGTCCACCCCTTCCCGCTACCGTAAGACACCGCCATCACCGCAACATTTATTTCGTCTCATCGTCCACCCCTTCCCGCTACCCAAAGTGTCTCTGGATTGTATTAGAACTCCAACGCCTCTAGTCTTTACAAGTGTGATTTTGACATGTTCTGCTATAGGTAGTTCAACTTGGAAACTTTGGGTCTTTACAAGTCTCAGTAGCCTCAGTGGGTGATTGCACTAATTAACTTGGAAACTTTGGGGGAATAATACTTTGTGGAGGCCTGGAGGGTCCTCAGGTGATGTGTGCTCCGGTATTGGAATGGATCTATGGGGAAAGGCTAGAGTTACAGTAATGCTATTACAACGAGGTATAATACTATAATGTCACTGGATTACCTGCAAAAAAAATGCCACTGGATTGATTGCGAATGGCCAGATTTTTCTGGATCTTTTGGTAATCCAATATTTCTGGCATTGACACTTAAGATTTGAGAATTTGAGTGGATATTCCCTGTATGTTCCCTTTATATTTATTCATATGCGTGTTACTTGGTTCGGATGTTGGTCCTGTTTGGGTCTTATGAGATTTATACTGAATTTGAACACCCGGTGTTTCATCGGCTGGCAGCAGTCCACAACAAAGGAATGTGGTTATTGCTCTCTTTTTTTCAATGTTCTATAGTATATTTTCGAATCTGCCTTGCATTTTCAATTGCATAAAATTTGGCACTAGATGTGATTGTCATATCAGGAGGTGGCATACACGGCTGCACCTCATCCTAACATCTTCTTACTGTACTGCAATACTTCAGCTACCACACCTATTCCTTCCATGCCTGCCGTGCACTTCATATAGCTAACAAGTTGAACTCGTCATCAACCTATCCGTTGTTGGAGCTATTCTTCAAGAACCAGGTCGGTTGCATTTTATATTTTAACAGAGTTTTTAAATCACCGTTGTCACTGCAACTCATATGTTGGGTTGATCTAAAAGAACTCATTTGTTGGTTTATCATTTATTTAGGCTCTTTTTGGCATTACGAAGTCTTTTCAAAAGCACTTTTTGTTCATATATAGGGATATATAGTAGTTAGTGGAAGCACTTCTTTTGATATAGTAGAAACTCTTGCTAGGACTAGTAAATATTACCCCAACTAACTAATTCCACAGTTAAGTGTAGTTCAGCACAGCAACCGCAAGCTCAGCCTTATACAAGCTATGGTTTTGCAGAGGCCAGCGGGGGAAACCCTCCTTTTCAAAAGAAAAAAAAATACAAGCTATGGTTTCCATTTTCTTATAAGTGGATAATATTGCTCTGGGTGTGTGTCATCAAGTACATCATCATGATTTAGGGATTTATTGGAATATGGCCAATAACAGCATTTTATTTTATTTATAACTTGCCATACTGCATTTCATTAAGGAATCATAACGAGTATTAATGATCTAATCGTTAAAGATATACTGTAGTAAGTTTTAAGAAAACTAGGGGGACATCAGGTGTTCACAGGGACGGAGACAAGGGGGGGGGGGGGGGGGCGCTGGGGGGTTGCCCCCCTAATAAATTTGATTTTACTTAATATGTACTAATCAACCCATTAAAAATCCCTTAAAAATAGATCAACTCTCTAATTCGGCCCCCCCTAACCCCAAATCGCCCCCTCATGTTGAATTCCTGTCTCCGTCCCTAGGTGTTCAAGTGCATACATGGGCGCATTCTTGCGCATGTGTGTGCTGCAGCGTTTGGCAGTCCACAGCGTAGGCTACGAGGTTCTTCCTCGGCCCTAGAGCATGCACCACGACAATGGTTGAGCGTTATCTTGACCAATTGACCGATTCTGCCGGAGGCCAATAAGAATTAGGAACAGTTTCAGGCACCACTCCTTGAACTAACCTCTCACACGGATTTAAGTACCCTCACACATCATCATTGGGGCTGCTCAAATGAGTTGTAGCCATGTAGCTTTTTCTGTACTCCCTCTGTCCAACAAAAGATGTCTCAAGTTTGTCAAAATTTGGATGTATCTAGATGTGAATTAGTGTATAGATGCATTCAGATTTAGTCAAAGTTGAGACATCCTTTGTTGGACAGAGGGAGTACAAAAATTGATCTTCATATTGCTTGCTCGTACAAGTTTCACTAATATATTTTGACACAAGCAGGGAAAATTCTCAAACCACGCGTTATCATCACTGTCAAGCACTGCGATAACTGGCGAGATATCGAAGATGGCAGTCCAGGCAGTTGGTAATTCAGTCTCGGAGTTCCAGTCAGGCTTCAGTGATGCGAGGACTGACTCGGCAGCGAGGGTTTCCTTCAAGGTCAGCTTTACTTATCACATCAAATGCATTGTGATAAGTGTTAGGCATCATTGCTAAACTTCTTTTTCTTGTTCATGCCATTGACAAAAATGTCTCTAAAATGTGAATTCTTCTTTAGTATGGATGCACAAGAGGAGTAGCTGGTGCGCCATTCTTCTTCGTGAATGGCTTCCTTCAGCCTGGAGGCGGATCGCCCATTGACTACACCACATGGACCAACATCCTGGACCCTATCGTCGCGCAACACGGTGAAAAGACCGACATGTTCACTTCTATGTAAGTACTTCAAGTCTATTACGAAGGAATGAAGGATGTCAATGGTTGGCTATTGTACAGAGTGCCAACGTGTGTAAGCTCAGCACTGATAAATACTGTTTCATCTTGTATGTGCCTCTCTTGCCTTTTTATTTTATGAAAACCCGGCATTCAGACTGAGACAGTTTACTTGTATAGCTTGTGGTTTTGTAATTCATCAGATTGTTGGGGTTTTAAGTGATTCATTGTGACTGCAAAGCGGAGTCTGAATTGCTCAACAGTTTAGAAAAACTAGTGGATACCCCGCGCGTTGCTCTGGAATATTATCTCAAAATCAATTAGTTAAAAGGGGAATGAAAAATATATTTACAAAATAGATGTGATGAACATTTTGTACCTATGAGTGTGTCCCAAAGAGTATGCCGCTATCATTAGTATGGTCAGTTAGTAAACTGTGACATAAAATACTTAGTATGGTGTTTACAAAGGGAAGTCTCAGGCAAAAACATAGGGAGAAGAGTCTCTATCATTGGAAGTTGGCACATATGCTTCTCTAACCTGTAATCAAGTCAAGTCCAAGGCAGAGTAATTCAAAATCAGATGAGAGATGAACACTAAAAATTGGTAAAAATCTCTTCCCAAGTACAGAAAATTTCCCTTGTAAAACAGATAATAAAGTAACAACCACATCTCTTGCTCATTTTCACTTTTTGTGCAGGTTCCAAATAGTTAAACTTGAAACAAACGATGGAAAATATGCGATGTTAACTATAGAATAGTATATTCCAGACAATGGAGAATGCTATTAATCAACAAAAGATTCAACAATTTGATTAGTACAATTAGAAATAGATTGATTCCCAAGGGCAATTCATCCCCCCTGTACTATAGATATCGGACAACATCAATACTGTTTTGCATGTAGTTGCTACCTCAAATTTATTTCCGATTCTTAGATTGTCAGATAGCTAACACATTTCATTGGGCATCTAGCAGGCAGTCTACCAACTCTACGAAGCTTGATTCTGTAGCATTCAAATATACTCTCACATTAGAATACAATACAATAAAAATTGTATAATTTCAATTTGTTTTATAATTCCCTATCTATCCAAACATCCATATTATTATGCATATTGAAAAAACTGAAGAGCAAATAAGAAAATCAGAAAACCAACTTACATTGGAGATAGATGGGCACTGGCAGATAAGACACAAAACAAAATACATGGATCAATGACTATTTGAATGTGAAATAGACGACCTGTTGTGGAATCGGAGAAGGTAACACCTGTAGGTATTGATACCTCCTAGTTGAGGGCATGCAGATCTGTTTGAGACTGCTGTAACAAAAACAAAAACAATGCAATAGTGGAATAATTAGCCATCAATTGGTGATGTATATGTCCTTACAGCTTATAACACATTTCGTCAAAAACAACCTCATTGCACCCATGTATACATTGACCTGGAGAGTATGGTACCAGAGCAAAAACCAACAAATGCACGTTCATCTTTCGTTTCTTGGTCGGATGGATTCATGTAGAAGTTGATGTGGAAGTGCGTGGAGGCAATAGTCTGGATTGAAGAGGCATCGTGAGGGCGCAGGTGGCGCAGTAGATGGACGAAGGAAGCGCAGAAGTGCAGGTATTTTGGGCATGGATGTGATGGGCGGGGGATGATATAGGAAGCCGGTGACCTCTTGCCTTCCCGTCAGTTCTCCCCACCAGTTTACCTCCCCGTCGGTCGGCGTCTTGAAGAGGCTAGGCAGGGAATCGACGCAGATCACGGGGTAGCGATGCGTCCAACGGGCGGAACGGACACGCATAACTTGGGAGGGCAGGCGGCGGGCAGCGGCACAGGCGTTTCTGCTGTAAATGAGAGGGAATGAAGGCCCGTCGGTTACTTGCGCAGCAACTGGCGAGGGCGGAGGCGGAGCGGCGGCAGAACAACCATCGAGGCGACGCAAGGGATATCTGGCGACTGGCCGGATGAGAAAGACGGGCTGCACCCGGTTGGTCGTTCCAATGATAGTGGGCTGGACGCAAGATAGTGGGCTGCACGTGGTGGGCTATTCGCTGTACGTGATGGACCAATGAATTAGATCATTACCAACGAAAAATTGCAACGGACGGAAATCACCGTGATTTGTAGAGTAAATCGAGTCGATGGATGCATGAACGCTGACGTGGATAGGCTGCATGTAGAGTTTGCTACATTAACTGTATTTAGTGGGCTTCAACTTTATAGAGTTTATAGATTCGCAGGATGTGTACTGCATATGGATCAGGTAGCTCAATTGAGCGATGAAAATCAATTTGCTTTTGGGAATCCCTAGTGCTTGGTTGGTTGAAGTGAAAGAAAAAAAAATTGAGCCTTATTGGACCGAGTTTAGCCAACAGATCAGCGTCAAGATTAGTTTCCTTTTCATGGGTGTAATTTATTACAGTACCAACCGTTGCCATATAGATAGAGGTTTTGTCAAATATCTGTGAACTGGTGTCTAGCTAGATCGTTTGTGTTGACTGATGCCCCGTCGAACGTTATGTCTTTTCCACCATCTGCGGACAAATGTCATGTGATTCGATCTGGGTAGAGTTGGGCTTTGGTGGACGATCACCGTCGGCCGGATTCGGAACCTGGTCGGGTGCAGAGCCCCTGCGCTATTTTTTCCTGCCACGCAAGCTCGCGATCTGGAGACCGCTTTGCTTCGGATCTTTGCTCTTCAATCTGGCTCGCTGTGATTCGATCGGCAAACTAATCCTGCTGAGCGGAGATCGCCTGATTCGGCTGAATCTAAACCATCGCTTTGCCATCGTATCCAAAGACCTTTTCTAGGCAAATTGACAGGATCGCCTGTTAGAAGAAGAGAACATGTGTGGGCGATGGCGACCAGTGATTTTCACACGCGAGCTACCCATAGTTTCTTCTTCATTTTTTTATCTGTTTTTGGCGCAGTTCACGTGTGGTGCTGGCTGTGTCTGCCTTGGGTCTGTCCTTGCGTGTGCGCGGGGGTGTGTTGATTAGGTCTTTCTTCGTTCTTCGGGTGGGTTAAATTCCAGTAGCTAGCCAGTCTCCCGTCTGATCCTGTGCGTCATCCTGACGATGTTCGATGTGGCCCTGATCTGATCTGATCTGATGCCTTGGTGCATTCATGATGTTCTCTGTTACCCGTGCCACACCCACACGAGACGAAATCTGTGACCGCTTGACTTGCCCTTGTATTTTACTCCGTATACGCGGTTCACTCTTAAATTCCTAACCAGTCCACGTTTGGTCTCCGACGCTGTCGTCCGCGTACACTCCGACCCAACGAGCCATGACAGAGTCCAAGTCCAAGTCCAAGGCTACTTTTAATTGGGCAGGGTACCACGGTGTGAACTACAGAGCGGCGTGCGTGAAAAGCGAAGCGCCTGGGCTGCGTGCATCGCGCCGAACGTGTCGAAGCCAGCTTCGAAACGGGCCCCTGCAGCCTTCGCTCCTCGTCTCGTCGCTGTCAACGGAGGAGGACTGCTGGCTGCATAGGATTGAGAATCTCCTTTATTCTTTCTGGCCCGGCTGCACCGTTTATTGCACGCTTAATTATGCCACGAAATTGTGGTACAATCTGATGGGAGAACCAGAAGTAAAAACATGGTCTAAACAATGAGACGACAAAGATGAGAGATTCAACCAGAGTCAGTCGGTCCATGTGAACTCAGGACCCCAATCAGGAGCCCCCAATCACCGTCCCATCCTGATCCTCCTCGCCTCTTCTCTTCTTTCTCGAATCCGCGTCAGACATTTCAACCTGGACATCACTGCCGGCGCCGGTCCGGCGGTCCCCGAGCCCAGTCACTCTCCCTCAAACCCAAAGGGAAAAAAGGCAGCCACGGCACTACGGCAGCGAGCAGCCGGAAGAAGCGTCGGTCCAAGCCGAAGCCGAAGCTTCCAGCTCACTGACGTCTCCCTCTCCACTCCGTCACTGCCCTGCGGGTCCCACCCCCTTCCCGCGGAAACCGAGCGGCCACCTCGCCAGCCTGATCCTTCCTTCTTCCCCCCATTCTTCTCGTTTCCGAATCCAGGGGCAGATATATAGCGACGCCGCAGCCAAAGAACCAAGCATTTCTTTTTCCCTTTCCCTCTGCTCTCCCTCTCTGTAAAGGTGCAGCTTTTCGTTTCGTTTCGCTTTTGGAGGTGGGCTAGCCGCTAGCCTCGCTCAATTGGCATGGGCGCGGCGGTGCGGGCTCTGCCTCTGCTCCTGGCCGTCGTTGCGGCCATGGCGGCGGGGGCGGAGGCGCTGAGCCTGGACGTACACCACCGGTACTCGGCGGCGGTGCGGGGATTGGCGGGCCACCTCCGCGCGCCGCCGCCGGCAGGGACGGCGGAGTACTACGCCGCGCTGGCGGGGCACGACCTCCGCCGCCGGTCGCTCGCCGCCGCTGCCGGAGGAGGAGGTGCTGGGAACCTCGCCTTCGCCGACGGCAACGACACCTACCGCCTCAACGATTTCGGATTGTAAGCGCGCCCCGCTTTCTCTCTCCCTCGCTTAATTACCATCATCATCATCAACTCAACCCATCATCTCTGCGTCGTAATCCGGCGACTGGGAAAGAAGAAGGGGTTAAAGCAAAGCATCGAAAGTTGCTGTGTCCTGTCCTCCGGTTATCGCCTTCTCGCTTTTGTGGGCTAAAAAGAAGGTGGTGGTGGTTGCGTTTGTTGGTTGTGCTGCAGCTTGCATTACGCGGTGGTGGCGCTGGGGACGCCGAACGTGACGTTCCTGGTGGCGCTCGACACCGGCAGCGACCTCTTCTGGGTGCCCTGCGACTGCATCAAGTGCGCCCCGCTCGCCTCGCCCGACTACGGGGTATGTCTCATTTGGCCCTACTACTCTTCTTGGGCTCCTCCATTTTGTTTTGTTTGTTACGATTAGAGCTCGTGTTCGTTGCTCCACCAAGATATTTTTCCGGGGTTAATTACCGATATACAGATAACAACTTGGTTGTTGTAGAAATGACTCGATTGTTTGTTACGATTAGTTAGTTCTTCTGTATCAATTAAAAAGTTGGTGGTCGACATGCTTCTGGAATGGAGCTCCGAGCATATCTCGGAAAAAGGCAAAAAAACATGGAAGCACGGCATGTGCCGTCTGATCCTTGGGAGACCTTTCTAGGAGCATGACAGCTTCAGATGGGACCTAATCAGGCTTAAGAAACACTACTAACCAGGGCCTTTTGGTCCCTCTGGCTCTCTGTGTTCTTGTTAGCAGTTGGAATAAATTCTTGCTGATTGCTCATGGAAATGGAATGTTGATGCATCACAATGCCTTAATACAGCAAATGCTACGTGCCTGCTATTATATCATGTTCTTGCTTAATTTCCAATGCTTAACTCTTTCTCTGTGTACTGCAAATCTGAGCAGGATTTGAAGTTTGACATGTACAGCCCTCGCAAGTCAAGTACTAGCCGAAAGGTGCCATGCAGTAGCAGCTTGTGTGATCCCCAGGCTGACTGCAGTGCTGCAAGTAACAGCTGCCCCTACAGCATCCAATACTTATCGGAGAACACTTCGTCGAAGGGGGTACTGGTTGAGGATGTCCTGTACCTGACTACTGAGTCTGGGCAATCGAAGATTACTCAAGCACCCATAACATTTGGGTATGTCCTTTATGATCTATCATGAGCTTATAAGATACCGCTTGCATTGATATGCTGATTTTTTCGTGAATTGTTAGCTGTGGACAGGTCCAGTCAGGTTCATTTCTAGGCAGCGCTGCTCCAAACGGTCTGCTCGGGCTCGGCATGGACAGTAAATCAGTTCCTAGCTTGCTAGCAAGCAAAGGAATTGCTGCCAATTCCTTCTCTATGTGTTTCGGAGAAGACGGTCATGGTAGAATCAACTTTGGGGACACAGGAAGCTCAGACCAGCTGGAAACTCCATTGAACATTTATAAACAAAAGTATGTTTGCTTTATTTCACTATATTTCAGAAACAATAAATAATTCTGCTTGGACCTCAGGCTGACATACTCGCTTTCTGCAGTCCTTATTACAACATTAGCATCACAGGAGCTATGGTGGGTGGTAAATCTTTTGATACCAAGTTCAGTGCAGTCGTGGACTCTGGTACCTCGTTCACCGCTCTCTCTGATCCAATGTATACCGAAATCACTAGCACCGTAAGCAGATTTATTGTGTTAGAAGTGATTTTACCGTATTTGTATTTTCGCGACGATCTCACATGTCTTCATTATTATTCAGTTCAATGCACAAGTCAAAGAGAGCAGAAAGCATCTTGATGCTTCAATGCCGTTTGAATATTGCTACAGCATAAGGTAAGTTTATCCGGTGACAGGCCTGAATATATTAGATGTTAAGAAACTACTGAATGTCTGTATCTGATTGAGATGCCGCTGCGTTTTCCAGTGCTCAGGGGGCTGTTAATCCCCCAAACATAAGTCTGACGGCCAAAGGTGGGAGCATATTTCCTGTTAATGGCCCAATAATTACCATAACGGATACTTCTTCGGTAAGATGGAATTGATATCATGTAATTTCTTCCAGGCCATATAAGTTAGCTTGCCAATTTATAATCTTGCTACTCTTCAACTTAACAGCGCCCGATTGCCTATTGCTTGGCTATTATGAAGAGTGAAGGCGTTAACTTAATTGGGGGTGAGCTCTCTAAACTGTTACACTCTATAAAGATGCATAATGCTCTGAAAATATAGCAAGATGACTACTCCCTCTAGTGATGTTTGTAGTGTGCAAAAGGGATATCCCTCTAGATCTATATTGTTAATTTGAGTTCTTGAATGGAGTTGGTATCATATATTATAGAGATTTTTTTTGTCCCTCAAATTGTTGAAAAGTACGCAAATGATCTCTCAATTTTTTTTCATATACCTTTTGTCCTCCAACTGTCGAAACTGGACACTAATGGTCTCTCAGCGTGTCTAATGTGGTTGCCATTGCATGGTTTTGTCCCCTGACTTGCCACATTGGCATTAGATTTCTTTTAGTCCCGAGTCGATTTGTTTTCGCCTCAACAACCAAAAAAAGACTCTAGTAGACCCACGCCGGCGGGAGGAAATGTGATACGTCTCATCAGCACCCTCTGTCAGCTGCATAGGGTTTGGGTTCAACCGGATAGTCAACCAAATGCCAACATGGCAAGTCAGGGGCTGAAACCATGGGAGTTGGCACCGAAACCGCTGTAGGCGGGGTGAGGGACCATTCATGCATGGATTCGACAGTTGAAGGATGAAAAGTATATGAAAAAGGGTTAAGGGACTTTTTGCGTACTTTTCAACAAGTTGAAAGACGAAAAATATAATTTTCCTTATATTATAGTTGCAGAGAACCAATGGTTAATGAATGACTGATGATTTTCAGATGTCTTGTTTCATTTTTCAAACTTGCCTTGCTGACCCCTATGACTGGTTTGAGTACTTAATTACGCGAAAACCCCAGCATCATCTATCTTTCTTTATAGCTTTATTATTTCCTAAAAAGGTTGTAGTTGCTGCCTTGACTTGACCTCCTAAATTGCTCTCTAGATTACCTCATTGTTGATAACCAGCCTAATTGTACTTACACTATCTACTTGATCACTTCCGGTGCAGAGAATTTCATGTCTGGGCTGAAGATTGTTTTCGACCGCGAAAGGCTGGTCCTGGGCTGGAAAACATTCAACTGTGAGTACCTTATCCACAAAACGTCTTCGATCTTTGATTCATTATTATTCATCCAGACCAATGCTCTTACACAACTGTTGCTAATTATCATCATCAGGCTACAACTTTGACAACTCAAGCAAGCTTCCAGTAAACCGGAATCCTTCCGCCGATCCTCCAAAGCCTGCCCTCGGACCAAGCAGCTCTAATCCTGAAGCCGCAAAGGGCGCTTCGCCAAACATCACCCAGATTGACGTGCCCCACTCTTCATCCAGCTCGGAGACCCGATTGCATTTGAGCGGAACCTTCTTGTCTGCCACCATTGCCCTGCTCTTCCTGGCGGCCCTTGATCAGCTGCCTGCCATTTACATTACATTGTATTGATTTAAGAGTTTACATATATAATCACACCCTTCATTTCTTTTTTGTAGTTCCCATAGGACTCAGGGTAGAACACAGGATGAGTTGCACAGGTGACAGGTAGCGGGTAGCGGAGGTCATTTTTACTCGATTTTTTGACATGTTGATATGTGTCCGGTAATAATGCATTCCTCCAGGGGTTTGTAACGAGGTGGATGTGCATGTATATGTAGAGAACATTTTTAAAAAAAACTATATGTAGAGAATCTTGGATGTGTTGAGTGAGCCATAGGATATAAATAAAATGAACAATGATAGTGCCCTATATACTTTGTATGTGCTCTCGTCTACTGTTTCCTTCAGCTGCAGAATTGTTCCAATTATACACATTTTTTTTATTTTTTTTTATTAATACAGCTCTGACCTTTAAAAATACTTCTCCGAGAAAAGAAAGGACTCCCGAGAACCAAGCATAGCTTGGATGGTTAGCCAGCGAGGTATGCGGGTAGCCCACCAGAGTTCGATCCTTGGTGGGATGTATAATGCAGGTATGGAAGAGGTATCTGGATATTAATATCAAGGTAGTGTGCTTGTTAAGTAAATGGTCTATGGCAAAATCAGATAAGGAATGAGTACCGTAAGAACCAGTCTATTAGAGGTACTTATTCCTTATCTGATCATTTGTGGTCGGGGTTCTGAAAATAAGAGACATTTTCTATAAGATTTGTACTATGGAGTAAGAAAGTTGGTAAGGAGTAATGGTAAAAGAAGAACATGCCTTTCGGAAGAGATGTGGATTGGTGATACTTTCTTTCAATTTAGATTTCCTAGATTGTATTATATCTTGCTTTCCGTAAGTTCATTACGCTTCCTATTGTAATGGAACATGGATGGGGGTGTTTAAGTTCTATAGGCACTTAATGGGTGAAACCTTAGAAATGTTTGTCGAATGGTTCAGTTATGTTATCAGGTTGCTCTTCATGATAGCCTGACGGATATAGCTGGATTTTAGGTAGTGTTTGGTTTTAGAGCGAGGTGAAAAGTAATGGAACGGTTCTATTTCTATAGGAATGAAATTTAATGGAACGGTTTTACTTTTCTATGTCTTAAAAAACAAACACTTAAATCACTGGTTCCACTTAGAACCAACTCATACCTACATTTTTGAGGAATGGGATGGTTAGGCATACTGGGGAATAATATTCTCTTCCGAAGAACCATATGGTTCCATTCCACTTTTTTATGTTCTAAGAGCTAAACGCAGAAATCATCTCAGCTTTTGGAACCATTCCATTACATTCCACTTCATGATCTCAACCAAATACTACCTAAGAGAGTCTTCTCTCATAAATGTTTGTATTCGTTCCTTATAACTCAGCAAGGAGAACTGAACTCAGCTTGGATGGTTAGCCTAGCCAGATACGCCGGCTGCACACTAGCATTTGACCGCCGAAAATCGCATTCTAATGGCTCACTTGGCCAAAATTAATATATCTATCTATATATTGTCGGGTTGCAATGATCGTATCTCTTATGATTTATTTTAGAAAAAAAACCTCGGCATATGACCGATGGTTAAGGATAGTACCCTTACTAGAGACAATCTAATGGTATAAGGGTTGGAAGGGACCTAACAGGAGCGTGTATTTTTGTGTTTAGATGAAAGTTGACCATTTGTTTCTTCAATGCTCTGTTGCCATTCCATACAACAGATGTGGATTTATAGCTTTGTTATTAGAAATAGAAAGTTACTCCACTATCTATTGGTGTTGATACTCTGTGACTTAGATTGTTTTCTTTTCTTTTTTACTTGAACCCGCACGGCCCGCACCCAAGTGTCTGTATTGCTACTCTCTCTTGCACTCAGCCTTCAGACGTGTCCATCTATCTCAACCAAAGAAGAGCTTTGTTAATTGAAGCATGGTGTAAATAACCAGAGGGTCTTCCACGAGTATGAAAGCACCTAACAGGAGGTTGCTGTGACATGGAAGGAACTTGCCATCTTGTCGTCGCCATACTCATCGAAGATCCAAAGGCATGGCCCTGCCATCAAAGCGTGAGTGAAGGGGCGGGACGATGCCTGGGGCGACGATGCCACCGCCATGTTGATCGACACTTGGGGGGAGCAATGAAGTGCATGGAATTAGGGCGATCGATGGGGAGGAGGAAAGAGAGAGTTATATAGGAGACAAGTACCGTTGGATTGATCATGGATCAGACTTACTACGAATCTCTCGTATCAAACTACCGGAGTGAAGAGTTTCCTATTACGCAATACTAATTGAATCTGCCAACATGGAGTGATACTCCATAACTCACATCTTGCATAGTTGCATGCCTCCTATGATCTACTTTCTCCCTCCGGAAAGTGACTTTGATTTGATTTGATAATTTGCATGTATCTATATACTGAAGCCTTCTAATTCAATACACCCCCTTTTCTTACGAAAAACATAAGGACGGTCCAGATCACTCCGTACCTCTTCATAAAAAAAGGCACGATGGTCATTAAACAATATTTCCTTCTCTCATTCCCGTCTGACTCCGAACAACACTCAGTGTTTTCGATTTTGCCGGAGATTGCACCGTTGGATCGTCACCAAATTTCACGAGGTAATAGTAGAAAACATTCCGCGAATCCCACCGAAGGGATCGTTGAAACATTTCTTGAACCAGCAGGAAATAGGCGAACAAGTCGGATGTTCGTGCTGTCGAGAAATCCAAACACCACTCGGTATTTTGAAGTTTTCTGTAGATTCAATCGTTGGATCGCAATAAAATTTTATATTGTAACAGTAGACACAATTCCGCACAATCCCACCGAAGGGATCGTCGAAAACTTTCTTGAGCCAGCGGAAAACATGCGAACAAGTTGGATGTTCGTTCTGTCCCGTACGGTCACGAGGAATCCAAACAATACTCGGTGTTTTGAAGTTTTCCGGTGATTTCACTGTCGCACCAGTGGCACCCGGGGTGCCATCGCCGCACGACGCGTGGGTCGCATCGCTGGGTTCCCGGAAGGGTCTCACCCCGGGCGGCAACGTGCAGGCTGCCCGACAAGCTACCAGCCCGGCAGGGCTAGCGGGGCTTCGGGGAATAATTCCGCCTGGGCACCTCCCGGGAAGGCAATTGCCGGGAGGAGGCTTTCCCGGGTGCAGGTTTCCACCGTGAGGGCGGGGCCGAGCGAGCAGAGCAGCAGCGCCACGTGGGCGCGCGGCAGGCGCCCGGTGTGCAGTTTCGTCAGGACAAGGAGTGAGACGCACGGCGCATTTAATGAGCCGACAGGAGGGACGTTATCCGTCTAGTCGGGCAAACAGTGGCTGCCCAGGGCTAGTTTTAGGGCTTAGACCCCTAGCCGCGGGGTTGTCACTCATGCATGCATGCCAGCACACCGAGGAGGAGCTGCCCTAAGTCCTTGCTCGCCACTTGTAAACCATGCACTGTGGCACCTGTGGTATCCCCTTGGCTATAAAAGGAGGACCCCCGCCAACGGTCAAAAGGTTCGGTTGTTTCCGGAAAAACAACCCATAGTTCAGCACTAGCCCCGACTAGTAAGCAGCACTTAGCCAAAAAGAGAGCACCCGGGGATTCTTCTCCCGGCAACCTGTAAACACTTGATCTTTAGATAATACAAGCTCGGACAAGCAGGACTTAGGGTTTTACACCTCCGGGTGGCCCGAACCTGGGTAAAAAGCGTGTGCATTCGTGTTCATAACATTCTTACGCTTTGCATTGGCCCCGCCAGCGATCGCCGGAGCGAACCCCGTAGCCCACTGCCGAACCTAAAAGGGGGTGCCCGCGCATCCCCGGTGTCGGAGCCCCGTGCGACGACATCTGGCGCACCAGGTAGGGGGCGCGTGAGGAGAGCTCGCTGGTGACCGCCGGCGGCGACGTCTACACCAGCATCGGCCTCGTCTTTCTCGATGACAGAGCCGGCCACCATGCCCCCCAAGCGGGCTGGTGACTCGAGGATCGACCCGCGTGCGGCCCTAGCGGCGCACACATGGTCACACGACGTGCCACGCGCGTCGCAGGAGCAGGGTGATCCTGAGCCTGCCCGAGCGCAGCCATCACAGCTGCCACCGCCGCCTCCTCGACCGTCGGCTGACAACCGGTCGAGAGGACCGGCGGCTCCCAGCGCCAGAGCCAGCCGCCCGAGAGGCTACAACACCGCCCGCGCCCTACAGCGGGGCGACCCACATGCCGACGAACCGAAGCAGCGGCAGTAGCCGCACGAGGAGCATGGAGCGTCGCGGGCGACACCAACCGGCTCGCGTCCGGCTCAACCGAAGCGTCCGGGGATAGAGCGGAGGGCAGCCGCTCGGGAAACCGGCAGCCTCCCGCGCAAACCCCGGCGGAGGCCATCATCGCCGCGCGAGTCATGGTGCGCTACGAGCCGCCCCAGGGCACGCCGGCGCACGAGGCATGGGGCGCGGAGCTGGATGCGCTCCTCACGCTCGCCGCCCAACAGCCAAAGAGGGAATGCGGCCCGGCAGGCTCCGGCCGCGGACAGAACCCGGGGCGCGGAGACGCGCCCCACGCCTCGTGACAAGGGGAAAACCCTCCCCCGCATGGAGGCCCGGGGGGTGGGGACCCGGAGGGGTCCTCTGACTCGTCACTCACCGTCACGCGAGGTGACGCGCGCGGCATCTTGAATGCCCGCCAGCAGGAGGATCTGTGTCGGTGCCTAGAGCGCCGGCGCCGGCGGGCGCCGGCGCGAGGTAGAGCGCCAACGCCCGCAGGAGCAGGAGGATGCTCCTATGGGCCCCGAGGACGGCTGCACTGCGTTCACGCGCGAGTTGCGGCGGGTGACATGGCCCCGCAAGTTCCAAGCGCTCGCGCTCGGTACGTACGATGGGACCGTGAATCCCAAGGATTTCCTTCTGACCTACACATTGGGGATGCATGCCATCGGCGCCGATGACAAGGTCAGAGCCAACTGGTTCTCGATGGTCCTGAAAAGGATCAGCGAGAACCTAGCTGCTCAATCTGCCTGCTCGGTCCATCGCCACTTGGGCGGACCAGCGCGAGCAGTTTGTGAGCGCATTCCGGGGGGGCTACAGGCGCCCGGGAACCATGGCGGAGCTGCACACCGTGGTGCAGAAGCCGGGAGAGACGTTGCGGAGCTTCGTCAACCGCTTCTCCAACCTCTCCTACTCCATCCCGGAGGCAGAGGCCGCTGCCATCGTCAACACCTTCGCCATCAACGTTCGTGACCCCAAGATGCGCGAGAAGCTGATCACGCATCGGATCCGGAGGGCGCAGGATCTGTACGCCCTGGTGCACAAGTGTGCCATGGCCGAGGAAGGGCGCTTAGCGCCCGAACTTGCAGCTAAAGCTGTCACGAGCCCGGGAGAGAGTTCGCAGAAGAAGAGTTCCCGCAAGCACAGCTGGAAGCAAGTCCTCGCCGCGGAGTCGGGGGCTGCTGCGAGGTTTGCAAAGAAGGCCTCGCCCGGTGGAGGGTCTGGCGGCAAGCAGGGCGACGCTCCCCGCTGCCCCATCCACGCCAACTCTACCCATGACGCGCAGGACTGCCGCATCCTGCTGGGTATCAAGCAGCGGCACGAGCAACGCCACGAGGTGCGCCGAGCAGCCGACGCCTGTTTCAACTGCGGCAACATCGGGCATCTCTCCCAGATTGCCCGAACGACCCAGAGCGGGACCGAAGCCTGCCGGCGGCAACGCGGGCAGGGAGGAAGCCCGGGGGGGCACGGCCAAGCCTGCGTTGGCAGGGAGCGCCCTCCCCGGGGACGGGACAGGGCTCGTGCTGAGGAGTAGCGCGAGTCCGACTGCACTGGCGGCGACGAGTCGGGCTTCCAGGAGCCTCGTGGCGTCGCCTGCATCCATGGGGGAGCTTACGCTCTCCCATCTCATGCCGCGGTGAAGCGCCTCACCCGCGACGGGTGCGCACTATTGCCGCACGCGGAGCCGCAGTAGTCGCTAAGGTGGTCGCACGGTCCGATCACCTTCAGCGCCGAAGATCACCCAGTGCGGCAGCTGGGTTCAGGGGTCATACCCTTCGTGGTCTCACCGATCATCAGCAACATGACGGTGACCAAGGTGCTGGTGGACAACGGAGCGGGGCTGAACCTCCTGTCCGCCAGGTGGGTGGAGAAACTCGAGCTGCCGTTGGAGCAGCTGAAGCACACCGACCCGTTTCGGGGAGTAAACCCCGGGATCATGCGCCCTCTGGGGCGCATCACGTTGCCGGTGACCTTCGGGTCCTGGGAAGCGTTCAGGACCGAGCACATAGTGTTCGACATGGCGCACACCGCATTGCCCTACAACGGGATCCTTGCTCGGCCGGCGCTGATCAAGTTCATGGTGGCAACGCATTGCGCCTACGGCGTGATGAAGATGCCGTCCGTGTACGGCATCCTCTCCATCAGGTGCGACCTCAAGGACACGGCCTGTTGTGTTGGCGAGGTCGTCAGGGCCGCCGCCGCAGCCGATGCCGGTGACAAGGACGTTGCCGGAGATGAAGGCTCGCCGGGTGACGGCCCGGCAACTAAGAAGGCCCGCCTGCCGAGTAGCTTGCCGGGGGAAGCCCAGGCTCGAGCTCGTGCCCCGGCAAGGGCCAGAAGCTCTGGAAGGAGGCCGCTAAAGTGAAGAAGCTGCCATTCCAAGCCGGCAACAAGGAGCGCACCGTCACCGTCGGTGCGAACCTTACTGCCGAATAGGAAAGTGCCCTCATCACTTTCCTCCGGGAGAATGCCGACGTGTTCGCTTGGGAGCCGTCGGACCTTCCCGGAGTCCCTAGGGAGGTGATTGAGCATCGACTCGCGGTGCGCCTGGACGCCCGCCCCGTCAAGCAGAAGATCCGCCGGCAAGCGCAGGAGCGCAAGGATTTCATCAAGCAAGAGGTGGACAATCTCAAGGCTGCAGGGGCTATCAGGGAAGTTCTGTACCCCACTTGGTTAGCTAACCCTGTAGTGGTGCCCAAGGCGGGGAATAAGCTTCGCATGTGTGTGGATTTTACTGATCTTAACCGTGCATGTCCCAAGGATCCTTTCCCTGTACCCCGTATCGATCAAATAGTTGATTCCACTGCTGGTTGCGACTTGCTGAGCTTTCTAGATGCTTTTTCCAGCTATCATCAAATTAAGATGACGGTCGAAGACGAGGAGAAAACAGCGTTCATCACCCCGGTTGGCTGCTACTGTACACGTGCATGCCTTTCGGGCTGAAGAACGCGGGCTCAATATTCCAGCGCGCGCTGCGCGAGTGTTTGGGACCCGAGCTAGGCCGCAACGGGGAGGCCTACATGGACGATATCGTCATCAAGTCGAAGCGCGGGGACTCGCTGATTGATGACCTGCGAGAAACATTTGATAACCTCCGCAGGATCAAACTCAAACTGAACCCTGAGAAGTGCACCTTTGGTGTAGGCTCGGGCCAGCTTCTTGGTTTCTTGGTTTCGCACAGGGGGATACAAGCCAACCCACAGAAGATAAAAGGTATCGAGAAGATGGAGGCTCCCCGCAAGGTGAAGGATGTCCAGCGCCTCAACGGCTTTCTTCAAGGTGATGAAGAAGAAGGGCCCAATAGAGTGGACCCCCGAGGCCGAGGCAGCGTTCCAGGATCTCAAGCAGTACCTGAAGTCGCCGCCCGTCCTCGTCGCCCCCAAGCCGGGCGAGCCGCTGCTACTCTACCTAGCAGCGACTGACCAGGTGGTCAGCTCGGTGCTGGTTGCCGAGAGGGAGGAAGAGGTTCCGGGGACTGAAGCTGTGGGGCAGGGGGCTGAACGGCCCCCGGCAACCGCCTTGGACCCAGGGACCACCCCCGAGCCGGCAGTGTCGGCACCGCGCAAGCGACTCGTGCAGCACCCGGTGTACTCGTCAGCACGGTGCTGCGCGATGCCCGTATGAGGTACCCGCAGGTGCAGAAGCTCCTCCTGGGGATTCTGCTCGCGTCCCGTAAGCTGCGCCACTACTTTCAGGCGCACCGCGTCACGGTGATGTCGGGGTTCTGCCTCGAGCGAGCCCTCACCAACCTTAAAGCCACCGGGAGGGTGGCCGAGTGGAGGATGGAGCTGTCGGAGTTCGATCTGCACTTCACCAACTCCAAGAGCATCAAGCATGCGGCCCTGGCAGACTTCGTCGCGGAGTGGACGTCGACGGGTGTAGAACAGGACGAGCCGGAGACCAGCCTGCCTGCCCAGCAGGCTGGACGAGGGCCACTGGATCCTGTACTTCGACGGCGCGTTCGGCCTCCAGGGAGCTGGTGCCGGGGTCGTCATCGAGTCACCGACGGGAGATCAGTTGAGGTTTGCTATCCAACTTGATTTCCCGAACTCCACTAACAACACGGCAGAGTACGAGGGTTTGCTCGCCGGGTTGCGGGCAGCAATAGCCCTGGACATCAAGCGCCTGGTCGTTCGCGGGGACTCCCAGCTCGTGATCAACCAGGTTAACAAGGACTACGACTGCCCACAGATGGCACCATACGTGGAGGAAGTCCGCAGGCTAGAACGCAAGTTCAAGGGTTTGCGATTCGAACACGTCAAGCGGAAGGACAACTTCGGGATTGACGAGCTGTCCAAGATGGCAGCAGAACACCGGAAGCCTCCGGCGGGGGTGTTCTGGCACAGGCAAGCTGCGCCCTCAGTCGCCCCCAAGCCGGCTGCTGGGGAAGCCCCTCCGGCAACCGAAGGAAACCCCGCAACAACAGGGGTCCATGCCGCTGACGTAGCGGCATGCGTTGGCAGGGACACCCCTGTCTAGGCGGTGGAAATCGCCCGTTACCTGAAGGGAGAGGCTCTCCCGGAAGACGACGTCGCCGCGGAGCGAGTGGCCCGGCAAGCCAAAATGTACGCCGTGGTGGACGGGAACTTCTACCGCAGGCGTGCAAATGGAGTCAAGCTCCTCTGCGTGCCCCAAGATGAAGGGCGCGCACTGTTGGAGGAGATATATCGAGGCACATGCTCCCACCATGTGGCCTCCCGGGCGCTGGCCGGCAAGGCGTTTCGACACGGTTTCTACTGGCCCACGGCCCTGGCCGACGCGGAGCAGCTGGTGAAGACGCGTGAGGCGTGCCAGTTCCACGCAAAGAAGAACAACCAGCCGGCGCAGGCCCTGCAGGTCATCCCGTCCTCGTGGCCATTCGCGGTCTGGGGGCTGGACATCGTCGGCAAGCTGCCGAGAGCGGTGGGCGGCTACGAGTACTTGCTCGTGGCCATCGACAAATTCTCCAAGTGGGTGGAAGTGGAACCTGTGCGGAAGGTGACCGCCCAGGCGGCCATCAAGTTCTTCAAGAGCATTGTGTGCCGGTTTGGTGTGCCTAATGGCATCATCATCGACAACGGCACGCAATTCACGAGCGCGGTGTTCCAGGCCTACTGCGAGGGCATGGGCACCAAGATACACTTCGCGTCCGTTGCTCACCAAGGAGGAACGGGCAGGCGGAGCGAGCCAACGGGGAAGTGCTGCGGGGGCTCAAGACGAGAACCTTTGACAAGTTCAAAGGCCACGGGAAACAGTGGGTCGAAGAACTCCAGCCCGTGCTGTGGTCAATCAGGACCACACCTAGTCGGGCAACGGGCGAAACTCCTTTCGACCTTGTCTACGGGGCAGAAGCGGTACTGCCCCTCGAGCTCAAGCACGGATCTCCCCGAGTACGCGCGTACGGCAACTCCAGCCAACACGAGCAAAGGGTTGACGATCTGAACTTCATCAAAGAGCTTCGATGCCGGGCTGCTGTGCGAGCTGCGCGCTACCAGCAGGACTCCGTCGTTATCACGACAGGCGAGTCCGTCCCGGGGGCTCAAGAACGGAGACCTTGTCCTGCGTCGGATACAAGGAACGAAGGCCGGGAACAAGTTGACTCCGAAATGGGAGGGGCCTTTGCGGGTAGTGCAGGTGACCAGGCCGGGGGTTGTCCGGCTGGAAATCGAAGAAGGCTTGCCGGTGCAAAATAGCTGGAATATTGAGCACTTGCGCAAGTTCTACCCGTGAAGCGGCGGAGTCCGACCCTCAGGTGATGCCGCCGATGCATACCTCTTGAACTAGTGTAGCCGGACAGCCCCCATGTGTAAAACACTAGTTACTGTGAATAAAGATTGGTGCTTTTTCTCGAATTTTAAGTTTGCCTCATTTATTTGCATATTCCTTTTACTTCTGTCTCCTGCTTTAGGTGCACAGAAGTCTCTTTCCATACTTGGTTGTGAGCAGGGGGCTGCCGGAGCCTCAAAAACGTTAACCCGTGGCCGGATCACTCCGGCACAGGGGATGCAGTTGCCAGGCTTCCCGCAACGTGCATCACGCAGTCACTGCGTCTGGGAAATAAAAGTGCTCACATCCAAGTTTGGCATCGATTCTTCTGTGCCCGGGGGCTGGGAGGCAGGAGAGTTATCCATACTGCTTTGTGTTTTCGTGAATTTCGAAAAAAAATTGCAGCATCTCGGGCTTGGTAAGAATCTAATGTGCAGGGTAAAGGTGGAATCTTGCGCACTGTAATGCTCGTGGACCGCCCATGGGTCGCGGCGTGTAGCAGCGCCTTGTGGTGCGGAGCGACCGCATCACGAGAGACTCGCCGCACTTCGAGGCCCCCGATTCAGGAGGAAGCCGCCACGTGTGCCACAGCAACTTGGCAGGCAGAGTGGCGAAGGCCGTACCGCACTCCAAGGGGCGGTCCGCCACGTATGCTGCGTTGACCCGGCGCGCGTGGTGGCAAGCCCCTCCCTCGCGCCTATAAAAGGAGCGCCCTGGCTGTGGAACAACTCAGAGTACATCCAAGAGGCTGCGAAGGCGGACGGTGCCGCAGAGGCGCGATGGGGGTGCATGCCATCAGCGCCCAGCGTCGACGGGTGCACCACCATCGTGCCCTTGCCGCATCCCTCCACCGAGCCCACTCTGAGGGGTGCCGCAGAGACACGGTGGGGGTGCATCCCCCCCGCACTCGGCGTTGGCGGGTGCACTGCCGCCGTGTCCTTGCCCCACCTCCTCTAGCGAGCGGCTCCGAGGCGAGGGTTGCCGCGGAGGCACTGTGGTGGTGCATTCCATCAGCGCTCTGCACTGATGGGTGCACTACCGCAGTGGCCCTGCCGCATCCCTCCAGAGGGTATCTCTGCAAGGAGCGAGGGTTGCCGCGGAGACACTATGGTGGTGCATGCCATTAGCGCTCAGCGCCGACGGGTGCACTGCCGTACCCCTCCAGAGGGCGCCTCCAGAGGCGAGGGTCGTCGCGAGGACGCTGTGATGGCGTCGGTGCCGGCTTTCGCCGTTCGCTCCGGCCCCCACAGCGTCCCTCAGGTAGACTTTTCCCAAGCAGCGAGGGCTGCTGCAGGGACGCCGTGATGTCTTCGCCACCCGCGTCTGCCGGTGGTGGCGAGGATGTCATGGCGTCCCTACTGCACCCCTCGGAGCAGGTTCCACCGAAAGCAAGGGCTCTTCCAAAGGCGAGGGTTGCGGCGGAGACGCGGCGGTAGCATCATCATCGGCGTTGTCACCGGCGGCGATCCTGCCGCGGCATTCCTGCCGCATCCCTCAAACAGGCTCTCTCAAGGGCGGCGCACCAGGCGCATACCTCCGGCAAGCTTACCGAAGACAATACCAAACGAAAAGCTAAGTGCTTGAACCTGAACGATAGACTATCTGAGAACTAAACGTAACTGAACGCTGCCTCGCCAAGTGTGGCCCCGAAACCTGCGTGTGGCCGGGGTGTTAGAAGGACGCTTGCGGGGGGAGTGCGCTCCCCGTGCGGCTTCCGGGTCCGTCCCTGGAGGGCATGGCTTTGAGTAGTTACCCCGCAAGTGGAGTGGCTCGCCGCTGCTGCTTGATCCCAGGTCGGCACTGCAGGTCCGTCCCGGGTCCCTGGTCCGGTCAAGAGTGAGGCACGCGAGTCCCCGGCAACACAAAGCACAACACAGAAGGGCGAAGGGATCCACCTCACGAGGCAGCCTCGGGAACAAGGAACAAGGGTTAAACAGAACTAAAGAGCTGGATTAACAAAGTAGCAAACGATTACATGAACTAATGAAACGGTAATTGTTCAAACGGGGCCAAGCGCCATGCTTGCAGGAATGAAAACAAAAGAAGGTAAACAAGGAAACGGCAAGGGCCGGCAAGTGGTTGTGGCGGCTAGTTGCCGGCATCCTCCGCCGGGGGCTCCGAGGACGGCTTGGGGTCCGGCTTCCGCTACATCCGCTCGACGACCTTGTCGACGAACCCTTTCACCGCCTGGGTGTGGGTAGGTTCGTCCTCGCTGTCCGACCAGGCGTCCAGCAACGTCTCGAAGGGGAACTCCGGGTCCCGGAGGTGCACCATCGGAAGGATCGTCCCGGCAACCTCCCGGGCGTAGTTGGCAACCTCGTCAGCGCCGAACTTGGCGATCCAGACGTCGAGCACCCCGAACTTCCCCACCAAGTCGGAGAAGAATGGGATCAGCGTGGAGTCGTCCGTGCCGTCCACCTCCGCAGCCTGCAGCTCGAACCGAGGCAGTAGGTCGCGCAGCGCCTGGGCGATCTTGAGCGGATTCTCGGTCTCCAGCTGCCATTGCCCGATCAACGTGCCGTGGTGGAGCCGGGCGTCGTGCGTAGCCTTCTTGGCCTTCCGGAGGAGGCTCGCCAGAGACGCGAGCTCCGCGGCCTGGGCCGCGTTGTCCTCGCCGGCCTTGGCGAGCTCCTCCCGGACAGTGGCCAGCTCGGTCTCGAGCCGGGCCGCTTTGTCCTTGGCGGCGTTGAGCTCAATCTCATGCCGGGCTGCCGCGCCCACCGCGCTTTCGGTGGCCTTGATCTGCACCTCCAGCTTGATGCGCAGGCCTTGGATCTCGCCGAGATAGTTGGCGATCAGATCGCTCTTCTCGTCGATCCGAGCCTGGGCTGCAACGAGCACCTCAGCGTGCTCCTTCTTGGTTTCCGCCTTGGCCGCCACCAGCAAGTCCAGAGCTCCCTGGAGCTCAGTGCACTGAGCCTCCAGTCGCCAGTAGAGCTCCTCTTCGGGGACGACCTGTGTATCGGCATCCTCCAAGGCTTCCCGGGCAAGGCGTGCCTCCTCCCTTGCGAGGGGCGCCTCCTCCCGTAGCCGGGAGAGCTCCTGCCGCTCCTTCTCCACGGCCAGCCGCAGCTCACCAAGCTGGCACTTGGCGATCGCGTGTTGCTCCCTCACCTCGTTGAAGGAGGTGATGAAGGCAAGCTGCTGGTCCTTGACAGCGTCAAGGAACCGGTGCCCCCGGTCGAAGACACTCGGATCCCAGGTGATGGGATTCCAAACCACCCCGGCAAGGGTGTCGAGGTCGGTGTCGAAAATAGCGGCCGACGACGACGAAGCCCCCGCCGCCACCGTATAGCTGGGCGGGGGGTCGTCCGCTTGCGGCGGAGCATCCTGTTGCTCCCCCTCCGCAACCTCTCCCTCACCCACGCCCGGGGACTGCGGGGGCTGGTGAGGTTGCCGCGCCCCTGACAGGGGCCGCCCCCTGCTGGGCAGCAGAAGAATCCGCGCCGGCAGCGTCTGCGGCTACTGGTGCGTCGCCGGACACCGTCCCGAGGGCGGCAATGGTCGCCGCGGCCGCTGCGGCCGGCGCAGCAGGGCTTGGCGTGGGGACTGCCTCTGGATCCTCAGTCGTCACCGTAGCCTCGACGTCGGGGTCGAGGTCAACCACCGTAGCGCCCGCTTCCGGTGCGGGCGCGCTTGGGCCTACAACAACGAGAAGTATGAGAAGTGGGAAGCTAAATAAGTTGCCCGGAGACAGACGCGGGGGCTCTGGATGATTACCGTGCAGGGCCGTTGGGCTTGCTGGGGGAGTCCCCCCCTCCTCCTCCATCCCGGCAGGAGTCTCCGGGAGGCTTGCCGCGGGCGGAGCGTTGCCTGCGGAAAAAGGAGGTACAGTTGCAGGATTAACTGACAAATGAAAATGCAGGTAAGAAAGTAGGAAGGAGCTGTACCTGTTGCCGGCGCCACCTCCGTTGGGGCTGGGTCGCCGGCAGGTGCAGGGGCGACGCCGCTGGCCCCTGTGCCGACCGGCGTCTGCGCGCACCTTCTTGCTCGGTGCGGCAGGCGGGGAATCGACCCTCCCCCTCGTGCCGGCGCTTGCCGATGAATCGGCCTTTGGGGGGTTGCGCCGGAGTGCGAAGCCCCAGAAGACCCCCCGAGCGGGCGGAGCCGTGGGTGCCCGTGGGGGTGCCGCGGCTCGGGACACCGCGGGAACCGTCGAAAGGGCCGCCGCGGCGTCGGGGGCCATCGCTGGAGGGGCTGCCACCGCGGCTCCGGCAGCAGCTGCTGAGGGAGCCGCCGCCGGTCGCTTCCGGGGTGGTCACCACCGTGGCTCCGGCAACCACTATGGGGGCGACCGCCGCTGAGGTGCCGGCGGACACCCCCAAGGCGGCCGCCGTCGCGGAGCTTGTACCCGCCGCAGCCACCGTGGAGGTAGCCGTGGCCGCTGCGTGCGCCCTTGATCTGCGGACGACCAGGGGCGCGTCGTTGCTGTCCTCCTCTTCGTCGTCCACGGGGACGACTACCCGGGACGCGGCAGACTGGCCCCCCTCGTCGTCTGAGGACGGAAGGGAGGGCCAGCTGACTTCCGACTCGCCCCCGCTCTCTTCAAGCACCTGCTTCCAGTGAGGTGCAGGCGGAGGAGCGCGCGGGGTCTTAGTGGGGGAATCGTCCATCAGCCCCCACTCGTTGCAGAGCGGGAAGGAGGCGACGATGTCGTTCAGCCCCGGAACGCCGGCGTGGAGGGAGATAACCCCCGGCGGGAACCCCGTGGTAGGGACGTCCTCGCCGGAGATCCCCTTCACCCACACCTAGAGAGATTACCGGTCCACGCCCTCGCGGTGGAGGCGTGTCCCGTCTCCGGACGCCGTGTACATCCACGCGGGGCGGGAGCGCAGTTGGAGCAGCGCGACTCGCCAGCTGATGAAAGTTCGTGCCACATCAACGTCGGTGAGCCCCGCTAGCCGCAAGGCCTTGATCTTCTCCATGATGGGGAGGAGATCGGTAGAAGGCGAGCGTGGCCCTCATTGCCCGCTTCTTCTGGTCTTTGTCCGCCAGCGGTCGCTCTTGCTGGCCGCCGGTTTCTTTGGGGTCTTCCCTTCCTTTCCCTTCCTGGTGGTGGGGGGCGCCATGGGGAGCGAGGGCGGAAGCTAGCAAGGCTCCTCGGCGCAAGAAGCGAAAAGTTGGAGGAAGAAGGCTGGGGGGCTAAGTGTTTCTCCCTCAGCGCAGCAGTAAAAGCTTTATAACACTCCGCCGTTCGGTAACGGCCGGCTCCGCCCCCTACGGGCGCGTTGGGATAATTACTAATCAGAGGGATAATGCGAAGAGTGGCCTTAACTTCTCTGTTTAAGGGGGAGGTTACGGCGGAAATCTCGCACCCACTACTCCGTCCGTAACGACGGGGTACTTGGGACTGCGAAGAGATGCGGGCCCGAGGCGAGTTGGGACCCACGTGTCGGTTGGGGCGTAGCCTGGCAACCGACCAGGGAAGGGTTCGCCCGGGAACAGGTGTTGCCGGCCCACGCCCGGGGGCTACTGTCGCACTAGTGGCACCCGGGGTGCCACCGGCGCACGACGCGTGGGTCGCATCGCTGGGTTCCCGGAAGGGTCTCTGTCGCACCAGTGGCACCCGGGGTGCCACCGTTGCGCGACGCGTGGGTCGCATCGCTGGGTTCCCTGGAGGGTCTCGCCCCGGGCGGCAGCGAACAGGCTGCCGGCGAGCCACTAGCCCGGAAGGGCTAACGGGGCTTCGGGGAATATTCCCGTCTGGGCACCTCCCGGGAAGTCACTTGCCGAAAGGAGAGGTTCCCGGGCGTAGGCTCCCGCCGTAAGGGCGGGGCTGAGCAAGCAGAGCAGCGGCGCCACGTGAGCGTGCGCCAGACGCCCTAGTATGCAGACTTGCCAGAGCAAGGAGTGAAGCGCACGACACATTAAATGAGCCGACAGGAGGGGAGTTACCCGTCTAGTCAGGCAAACAGTGGCTGTCCAATCCTACTTGCTAGGCTCTAGACCCCTAACAACGGAGTTGGCATTCATGCATGCATACCAGCGCAACGAGGAGGAGTTGCCCTAGCTCCTTGCTCGCCACTTGTAAACCATGCATCGTGGCACCTGTGGTATCCCCTTGGCTATAAAAGGAGGACCCCTGCCCACGGTCAAAGGTTCGGTTCCAGTTCAGTCTAGGGTTGATTTCAGTGGTAGCCCAAAGTAGAGAAAAAGCACTTAGCCAAAAAGAGATCGCCCCGGGGCTTTCCCCGGCAACCCTGTAAACAGCTGATTACTCGGTAATATAAGCTCAGACAAGCAGGACGTAGGGTTTTACACCGCAAGGTGGCCCGAACCTGGGTAAAAAGCGTGTGCATGTGCCCGTGAGTAGTGTCTTGGGTGCAGTTTTGCGCTTTGCATTGGTCCCGCCGGCAATCGCCGGAGCGATCCCCGTAGCCCACTGCCGAACCTAAAAAGGGGTGCCGGCGCACCCTCGGTGTCGGAGCCCCGTGCGACGACAGTCTCACCCTGGGCGGCAACGTGCAGGCTGCCTGGCAAGCTACCAGCCCGGCAGGGCTAGCGGGGCTTCAGGGAATAATCCCGCCTAGGCACCTCCCGGGAAGGCACTTGCCGGGAGGAGGCGTTCCCGGGCACAGGTTTCCGCCGTGAGGGCGGGGCCGAGCGAGCAGAGCAGCAGCGCCACGTGGGCGCGCGGCAGGCGCCCAGTGTGCAATTTCGTCAGGACAAGGAGTAGGCGCACGACGCATTTAATGAGCCGACAGGAGGGGCGTTACCCATCTAGTCGGGCAAACAGTGGCTGCCCAGGGTTAGTTTTTAGGCCTTAGACCCCTAGCCGCGGGGTTGGCACTCATGCATGCATGCCAGCACACCGAGGAGAAGCTGACCTAGCTCCTTGCTCGCCACTTGTAAACCATGCACTGTGGCACCTGTGGTATCCCCTTGGCTATAAAAGGAGGACCCCCGCCAACGGTCAAAGGGTTCGGTTGTTTCCGGAAAAACAACCCATAGTTCAGCACTAGCCCAGAGTAGTAAGCAACACTTAGCCAAAAAGAGAGCACCCGGGGATTCTTCCCCCGGCAACCTGTAAACACTTGATCTTTAGATAATACAAGCTCGGACAAGCAGGACGTAGGGTTTTGCACCTCCGGGTGGCCTGAACCTAGGTAAAAAGCATGTGCACTCATGTTCATTGCATTCTTACGCTTTGCATTGGCCCCGCTGGCGATTGCCGGGGCGATCCCCGTAGCCCACTGCCGAACCTAAAAGGGGGTGCCCACGCATCCCTGGCGTCGGAGCCCTGTGCGACGACATTCACCGTTGGATCGCGATGAAATTTTACATTGTGATAGTAGAAAAAATTCTGCACAATCCCACCAAAGGGATCGTCGAAACAATGCTTGAATCAGCGGGAAACCTGCAAACATTTCGGACACTCGTGCTGTCACGCACGGCCGCGAGAAATCTGAACAACACTGGGTATTTTGGAATTTGCCGGAGATTTCACTGTTGGATCGCGATGAAATTTCATAGCATCGTAGTAGACACAATTCTGCACAATCTCAGTGGAGTGATCTCCGAAACAATTCTTGAGGCGATAGATACCTTGCAAGAGAGAAAAATGGCAGGAGGAAGAAAATAGTAGGCGACAAAAGAACCAGTGCAAGAAGAAGAAAAATCGTGAAAAGACCGTCATACCCTTCCGAGTTTGGAGAGGGAGGTTGTATTGAATTAGACCACTATACTTAAACACGTCTAAATACTATGAATTTAGACAAACTCGAAGGCCGGAGTTCTTCTCCCTAACTCTCTGCCTCTTCTCTTCCTTCTCCACTTCCAACGCTAGTTCTTCTTCTTTCTCTTCCAGTCATTAATTGCAAGCCCCCGTTTTTTGATGCCTACCTCCTAGTTTCTCCTGGTGTCTTTGCAATTTTCCTAGAATAAATCTTTTGTCGCCAATGGATAGATAGGCTCATCACACAAACGAAATTTCTATGCATTTGAGTTTGTCTCTAGTCAAATTCTGTCAACTTTGACCGAATTTGTAGAAAAACATTAATTATATACAACATCAAACTAGCATCACAAAACTTAAAAAAAAAACTAGCATCATTATGACTAACTTCAATATTTTCATATTATATTTATTTGGTGGTGTTATATATATTGATTTTTTTTTTTTACAAACTCGTTCAAATTTGTCAAAAAATTATGTAAAACAATTTCATATGTATATACATAATTATAAGTTCAAAATCAGAGGCTCCGGAGATTCGGGCCTTGTTTAAATTTTTTTTTAGCGATTCGGGCCTTGTTTAATGCACAGGTGACAAGTGACAAGTGACAGGTACGCGGGCCTGATGTGAAAGGGTAGACTTTGTTTTGTTGCATCGAAAACACTGCAAGGCCCATTGGGCTGAAAAGAAACCGCTCACATATAACCGACGCACCTTCCCGGACCTTCGCCACTAGGAAATCTCAGCCGTCACGCGAGACACCGGCCTGGAAGATCCGTCCGTCCTCGACAGGCCGGGGGGGTGGGGGGTATTTCCGTAACTCCGTCTGCAAAACCCTAGACGCACGCGCGAGGCGAGTCCGACCCGGTCCCTTCCCCCTCTTCCCGGCCCGAAACAGAGGCGGCCGTATAAAAGCCCTCACTACCGTTCCAATCCAGCGGTTACCTCACCACCACCGCATCGACGCCAGGACAAGCCGCCAACCAACCGGAGGAGCCGCCCGACCGCCGCGCAGGTAACCGCTTTTGGCTGCCAGTCGTGCGCCATTGCCGCGCTATCGCTCTCGCGCTTCCGTGGATCTGAGAGGGTTCCTGTGCATTGTTGGCTTGCAGTTGCAGCCGGGCCGACGGGAGAAGGAAGAGATGGATCGGTACCAGAGGGTGGAGAAGCCGAGGGAGGAGGTGCCCATCAAGGAGAACGAGATCCGCATCACCACCCAGGGGAGGATGCGCAACTACATCACCTACGCCACCACCTTGTTCCAGGTACTGCCGCCCGCCACTCGGTTCGCCTGGGAGGGCTCGCCGTTTAGCGGTTCAAATTGTTAGTTTGACGCTTACGCTTATAGGTCGTTCGGTTCTAAAAAAAACTGTGGGGTTACTGTGGGGTTTAGGGGGGAATGTTAGCTGGATGATTGGGCTGGGCCGTACAGATTTTGGTAATACACGCTAAGCTTGTGTTTTCATTGCAAATTATTTGAGGCGAGTTGGAATATAATTTTCGTGATGCTTCGTTTGGTAGGATAGAAAGGATTCTAGGAATACTGTTATACGTGGTAACGATTAATACATGGTGATGGTTGTATTTGCTTCCCCATGATGCTAACAGTTCCAACGTCTGCAGAACTGCAGGCAATAACTTATCCTGTGCTGTCAAAAAAAAACGATCTCGCAAACTAGGCATAGAATTTGGATAAAAATGCGTGCTGGCAAGTAGAGGTTGTACTTTTGGGATGTGAATGCGTTAGGTTAATAATCAATGTGTTACGTTGCCACTTTTGATGTCCAATCGCTTTCGCTGTCAACTTGGTGCAAGCATAGTACATGGTGCACTGGCTGTATGTCATATCCATGTTTCACTAATTTCGCCAGGTCGTCATGAGTTTTGTTTAGGGCCCCACTACCTTGGTAGTAATCTGTTCTTTTGTGCTTGATGGCTTTTCATGGCTATTTGATATGGTCAATCCTCTCGTTTTTTTGGCCAAATTTTGCTTTGAGAAGGATGCACTTTATACCCACTTTTCTAGGCGTTTTGGGCCTATTCATTGAGTGTTGGCGCTACTGTAAAAATCCAAAGCATACACCACATCCTAAAATGCTTTTTTACATGGCAATATTTCTTTCTGAAATCCTTATTTATGTACTGTGGCTGATGGTTTTGAATATATAAATGAAGGATAAAGGTTGTGACGAAGTTGTATTCAAGGCAATGGGAAGGGCAATAAACAAAACTGTGATGATTGCAGAATTGATCAAGGTACTTCTGATGGTCTCTGTGCTACTATACTTTTGACTCTGTTCTAATTCTGATAGGGGCTGCTCTTCTGTTGAGCAGAGGAGGATTGTTGGTCTCCATCAGGACACCACCACTGGATCTACTGATATTACTGACACATGGGAGCCACTGGAGGAAGGGCTACAAACGTAAGAAGTGACTCTTCTTTTATTCTTAGCATAGAAGGCAGGCACTAGTTAATCATTAAAGATAAGTCTGTCTTGCCTTTGCGTGAATTAAATCTGGCACTTGTGATGCTATCTAATATTTTTCTCTCTGCAGACTTGAGACAACAAGGCATGTATCTATGATTACCATAACTCTTTCGAAGAAGGAGCTGGATACGTCCTCTGTCGGGTATGCATACTACATGACAACTTTTGTTAACTGTATGTATGATGTGATGAAATCTTATTCCAACTCTTGTCTAAATCATCATCCCTAGTTAATGAGCAATATGTTTTGTGTACCTTTTGTGACTCTTTAGTTGTGTCTGGAATTGCTAGTTACTCCCTCTGTCCCATATTAAGTGACGAAATATTACATGTATCTAGACACTTTTGTGTATAGATACATCCATATTTTGGCAAATTTAAGACAATTAATATGGGACGGAGGGAGTATTCAGTAATGAAGTTCGGGTAACTGGGAATGTTTCTTTTTCCCATAGAGCTTTGTTATCTCATTAGTTGTAAGATTGCAAATTGGCAATATACTTCACTGTATGGTAGGTTGAATTGATTATTTGAGCAGGTATCAATCTCCTCTGCCTGCTGACAAGGTGAAGCCATTTGTTGAATATGACAATGAAGAAGGTAACGTGCAAGTTTCACTTAAGCGAACCTTTTATTTGTTTGCTTATTCTTTATTTCCTCATATTTCACTGTAATTGTAGATGTGCACTCACCTCCTGGACGAGGAAGAGGTCGTGGTGGTCGAGGTCGTGGAAGGGGGTTTGGAAGGGGTAGAGGTGCACGTGGTGGGTATAATTGCTATTTAGTGAATATATTTAGAGTTTAGACTATAAAAGTGTTCAACTGTTCTTAGCACATTGATTTTCAGGGAATGGATACATGGAATTTGCTGATGGTGGATGGGAGGATGACCATGCTCCTATGCATCCAGGCAATGGTTATGGTGACCATGCTCCTGCTTATGCCGGAAATGGGTATGCCCGTGGTCGAGGCCGTGGCTTCAGGGGCCATGGCAGGAGAGGTGGTTATGGTGGCCAGCCTGATTATCAGCAAGATGGAGGGTATTATGATGAGGCACCTGCTCCTGCACCATTCCGAGGTGGGGGTCGTGGTTTCAGGGGCCGTGGCAGAAGAGGTGGCTATGCTGTCCAGCCTGATTATCAGCAAGATGGAGGGTATTACGAAGAGGCACCTCTTCCTGCATTGGCTGGAGGTAGGGGCAGCTTACTTTTAACCAATTGATTGCATGCGTGCTCATTGAACTTCTGCATCATGCATGCTTCCCTTGTTGAACTTCTACATCCATGTTGTGATGCAGGCCGTGGTCGAGGTCGTGGCCGTGGGAGAGGCCCAGCCCGGGGCAGAGGGCGCGGTGGCAATGCCAATGGCATGGTGTATGCTGCCGCAGCTGGCGCCTAAGCTGTTTGCAGCTCCTCTGAAGCTGTCGTCGTTAGTTGGATGCCTGCTCCAGTATAAGATGTATCATCTGTGTTGTTTATCTGTTGACATATACTTTGTATAAGCTTGACATTCATTGGGAATGCAGCCAGATTTTGATCTTTGACTAGGTTTGTAGGGTAGCTTAGTCATGATTGTGCTTCCTTTCCAGTAGATGTCAAACTAATTGTAGCTATCAGTTGGAAAGGTTTAGAGCAGCGCATTCTTTCAGTTTTTTACATAAAAGAATTCTTGTTCTATGTTACATAATGCAAACTTCGCTTGGTCATGTCTTCATATGTAAGTTATAAGTCTAGTTTTACAGTTTCAATGGGCTGTATTAAGAATTTGATTACTCGCACTATTCTTAACAACCGGCAGCAGGCGGTGATTTGCGGCGAATGATGTGTTCTTAAAAGTCTGGAGACATTTATTTGTACAGACTGGTGATGGTATTTCGAATTTTTAGAAGATGCTGAATATTCAGATTATTGGATGCTTCTTCTCTTCTAAAATTAAGTCATTCTTGACTGCTGGAATTCATATTTGCTTAATAAATTTCAAAGATTTCCATAAGTACATCCACTTTATATTCTGATAATAGGAGTACCCTACACTAGGCCTAGGAGTATTCGTCCTAGGCTTCGTTCTGGTCACCTCTCCCTTTGGTTAGTGATGGAAGCAAAACAGGATCTTGCCTTGCGTGCGTGCTTTGATAAGAAGCCAGTATCTCCGTCTCTAAACTAGAAATTGTCGTTAAAGATGTTTGGACATGGCCGAATTGAATAAGCACCTGATTTTAGTTTATATTTAGTGACACCGAATATTCAATTCCTTGCTCAATTCATATCCACATCAAACTAAATATTCGGTTCCAAGTTGGGACTGGACGAGTACAACCGATTTAGAATAGGTCTAATTTGAGGATGTGTTCGGCACAGTTCCACCATAGTTTCACTTTTTCGTGGACGCTGGATGTGCAATCATTTAGCGTTCTTTATCGTCTTTTTTTGGAGACGACGCTCTGTTTCTTGAATCACTATCGCTACTCTCTGACCGACAAGTTCACATTTCTGATGCCAACAACATTTTTTTGGCTGTCGTGGTTTGAAAGGCTAAACGAGCATCAAACTTCAAACGTGCCACAAGAGATAAACTTGTTGTTCTCTTCGGAGGACTGGTCTGTAAGTGTCTCAATTTTTATCCACGCAGTTTTAAGCCTAGTCCAAAATACGACACATATTTTGGATCCGAGATACGTATACGTCATATTGGATCTGTTTCATACCCTCATATCCTCCTCGAGTCTTCACTCCTCAATTCGGTCCCCCTCGCGCCGCACCTGACACCACCTCCTCGACCTCGTCGCTGACGCCGCGATGCCGGAGGACGTCGAGATGAACGACACCCCCGCACCAGCGCCTGCGCCCGCCGCTACTGCGGTCGCCGACGCGCCCGCGTCCGCGCCTGCCCCCTCCACTTTGCAGCGTGAGTAGCCAGCCCTCTTGCTCCCAGTGTCCCCTCCTCCAAAACCCTAGCCTGTCTTCCGGTGTCAGTGGCGCTGACCAGCAGGAGCTTGTGTATGTTTCCTCGGTGCGCGTGCAGATCTGAAGGAGATCGCGTTGGTGGTCGAGGCAGGGTCGCTGACCAAGGAGGTACGCCGGATCTCCCGCGCCGTCCGCCTCACCGTCGCCCTCCGCCGCCGCCTCGCCGCCCGCGACGTCGCGGCCTTCCTTGCCTTTGCGCTAGCCCCTTCCTCCGAAGCCTTCACCCGCCTCTCCCCCCTCCTGCCCAAGGTATTCTCAGTACACAACTTACCGGGGTGTTCGTGCGATCTGGAATAAACAAGTAATTATGCCTGAATCTGATGGCCAAATCAAAGGATTATGACATGCGGCCTTATGTCTATTTTGTTTGTATTGGCTGTGTAAGGACGCAGTATATCTTTCTGGATTGCTTGGCTTTTTAGAAGAAAATGGGAACTCAATAGTCTAGATTGCCTTTGCAAAGCAACTATTACTGCATGGTGATGCAATGCAAGCCTTGAGTAACATTATGTTTTGTAATTGAGTTTCACTATATATTGAAGTTTATGCCATACCAGGTTCCATCTCTTCTGTTGCTTAATTTATACTTGATAATCTTGGGAGTCGGTGTGTGGAAGTTAGAACTTGTTTCGTTGGTGCTGTATATGTCAAAAAAATAAACTGGATATTTTCAGATTTTTTTGACATTCCTGCGGTATTTCTTTTTTAGGAAGATGGGAGTGAAATGGATGTTGATGCAGCAGCTCTGGCGGCTCAAGTTTCAATCAAGCATGGTCTCCCAGAGATTGAAATATACTGCTACCTGCTTGTGTTGATTTTCCTTATTGATCATAAGAAATATGATGAGGTACGTCTTAGATTTCCCTCCACTTTGTGATTGACAGAGAAACATACCAATTTGATGTTGTCCCCAGGCTAAAGCATGTGCGAATGCAAGCATTGCCCGTCTGAAGAATATCAACAGGAGAACGGTTGATGTTTTAGCTTCTAGGCTGTACTCGTATTACTCATATGCCCATGAACTCACCAACAGTCTTGCCGAAATTCGTGGGTGAGTAACTATCATGGATTATTACTCTCAGTATTTGATAGTCAAACAAGACTTGTTCCACTATGTTTATCTAAGGTAACCAGTAAGATCATTTTCCTGGTCTGTCATGATTTGCCCCTCATACATTTGGTGCTCTACAGAACTCTCCTGGGGTTGCACAGGATGGCAACTTTACACCGTGATGAACTTGGCCAGGTTGTTCTGATACCCCAGTCTTCAGTTGTTAGCAGTGTTTCAATTTAAAGCTGTCAAATTATGGGGTTGACTTCTCCTTTCAATGGCAGGAAACGCTTCTTAACCTGCTTCTTCGCAATTATCTGCACTACAACTTGTACGACCAGGCAGAAAAACTTAGGTCAAAGGCACCACGTTTTGAAGCACATTCCAATCAGCAGGTAATGATCAAGTAGTTCATTTGCTATCCTGCTGTATGCTAAATTTTTATGATTTGGATGAGAAACACAGTTTGCTTCATTTGTACTAAGGCTGGTTAATGTTTTACTGATTAATGCCCTGTGAAATCGTGCTGTTGTACACACAAGTACTAAGCTCTGCCTTTCTTCACAGTTCTGCCGGTATCTGTTCTACTTGGGCAAAATTAGAACAATTCAGCTGGAGTACACTGATGCTAAAGAAAGCCTATTGCAAGCTGCAAGGAAGGCACCCACTGCAGCTCGTGGATTTCGCATTCAGTGCAACAAATGGGCTATAATAGTGAGGCTACTTTTAGGAGAGATACCTGAGAGAACTGTTTTCATGCAGAAAGGAATGAAGGCTGCTTTGACACCATACTTCGAACTTACAAATGTAAGTTTACTTTCTTTTTGGAAAAAAAATGTGATCCAGCTGGACGTTACATCCTTAACTATTTTCATTTATAATCTCTAGGCTGTTCGAGTTGGGGACCTGGAATTGTTCAGAGCTGTTGCAGAGAAATTTGCGAGTACTTTCAGTGCAGACAGGACATCCAATTTGATTGTGAGGCTGCGCCACAATGTCATACGGACTGGACTGCGCAACATTAGCATTTCATACTCGCGGATCTCCCTTGTTGACATTGCCAAGAAGTTGAGGTTAGATTCGGAGAACCCTGTTGCTGATGCTGAGAGCATTGTTGCCAAGGCCATAAGAGATGGGGCAGTTGATGCCATCATTGATCATGCCAATGGTTGGGTGGTGTCGAAGGAGACTGGTGACGTCTACTCAACAAATGAGCCACAGGCTGCATTCAATTCCAGGATTGCATTTTGCCTGAACATGCACAACGAAGCAGTCAAGGCTCTGAGGTTCCCCCCGAATTCTCACAAGGAAAAAGAGAGTGCTGAGAAGAGGCGAGAGAGACTCCAGCAGGAGGAAGAGCTTGCGAAACATATGGCCGAGGAGGATGATGATGACTTCTAGATCCGCACGGCAACCCCTGTTGATGCCTTCAGCTGCTGCCTGTTCCATATCGAAGAAACCATGACTCCAGTCTATTCGGGGATAATTTGAATCATGCAACTGTTAAAATTATACTCCGTGTGTTTTATTGTGTTCCTAACAATTATTTTTCACCTCACTACAAATTCTGAGAAAGCACCTTATTTATTTTCCTGAGATACTGTAGTCGAGGAAGCGAGAGCTGCAACAGAAGGCTGTATTTTGCACTTCATCCCATGTTTGCTTTCCAGGAAATTCGTTCGAGTACAAGTTCAGTTTGCTTACTCGGTTACTCCATTGTGGACGTTGATTCATCTTATATGCTCCTCCGCTCCATAATTCTTGTCTCAAATTTGTTCAAAAATGTATCTATTCCTAAAAAAGTCTAAATACATGTAATATTTTGACAAGTTGGAACGTAGGGAGTCCTGTAGTGTACTCCTTCAGATTCATATTAATGTTTAAAATTTGTCCAAATATGGATGTATCCATGCCTAAAAAGTGTCTAGATACATGTAATATTTCGACAACTAATATATGGATCAGAGCGAGTAGTTTGTTTTGATAACCAGTTCCTACTGTTCAATGGTCCTTGCCGTCTGAAATACTGCTGCTTTCCACGAGATATGAAGCGTAAGTGACGTCTCGCCATCATCCCCTTTGTTCGAACTGATCACGAGGTTGACGGCAGGTTACATTGAAGTTTCGCATCTATTCTGCATTTCTGTCACCCTCCAATTTTGGCAGCATTGTTACCTTCTGGCGTTAATCACTCCCCTCAGCATATAAGTACAATGTATAAAATGCAAATTCACCAGTGGGGATGTAGCTCAGATGGTAGAGCGCTCGCTTAGCATGCGAGAGGTACGGGGATCGATACCCCGCATCTCCAACATTTTTTGTTCTCTTCTACATTCTGCTACTGCATGTCTTTTTGTTGTTTACTCGTACTACATTTCTTTTTGTTGTCTACATTTACATATATACGGAGACCATATATAACTTGCTCCAGCCATAGTAGAAGCAGCATATCTTCTTTTTTTGCAGCATATCTTGGAGCAATAGAAACAGTAAACTGTAACCACACATGTATGTCTCATGCAAAAACGGCAGTACATTCCAACATTTTTTGTTCTCTTCTACATTCTGCTACTGCATGTCTTTTTGTTGTTTACTCCTACTACATTTCTTTTTGTTGTCTACATTTACATATATACGGAGACCATATATAACTTGCTCCAGCCATAGTAGAAGCAGCATATCTTCTTTTTTTGCAGCATATCTTGGAGCAATAGAAACAGTAAACTGTAACCACACATGTATGTCTCATGCAAAAACGGCAGTACATTTCAAAAAGGAACCACTCAATGTTCTTGCCAATATTCACATAATCACAAATCTAACGTAACTTTTAACAGCCTTCATAAGGTACAACCATCATATCGGGGAGATACTCAAGAATTTGGCCCCAAAAACGCAGATGAGAAATCAGCTCAAAGATTGTTAAGCCGTCATAGAGGGAGCATGAGAACTGGGCACGGAATGAATTCTGCCAGTAAATTCCCATCGACATGCTTCGAGTGGATCGCTTCCATGCTCAGGACAACCAGGTCCAACTCCAGTTCATCCGCGACTTCTCCGATGATAGCTGTTGGTTTCTTTCCTTCTCCAAGGCGCTCCATCAACCCAAACTCTGTAAATCCACCTGAATAGAAGCATGGATATATCAACATAATGGTGAGAAAATAGTAGCACTCAAGAACACAAGTGGCAATGAAGGAAGTGGCGATAACCTTCAGAAAGGTGCCATCTAATGCTTGACATCTGAGTGTCATGCTCTGGGAATGACTCCTTAGGCTTGTCATCAATAACTGAAATAAAGAGTGGTTTATAACTGTCAAACAAATATCCACAATAGCATAAGCACAGAGAAAACGATATTCCAACATGTCGAGATCATACCAACTACTGTTATGTTTGCTCCATACTTCTTTGCAAGAGAAGTGGTTGTTGCCGCAGCCTGATATATCATACAACTGTATGGGTAAGCGGCACTTAAAAAGAAGAAGAATTAATGGCATAAGGAGGAGAAGCCTGTCGGTGTGTTTTAATAAAGGAGTGAGGCACCCAGTGATGCGACCACGGAGGGTCGACCCTGGGCGGGCGGTCTGCACAACAGCAAGACTAAAATCAAGCTATCACTCGGTCTCTATGGGCAAGCCATTATTGGTAGTTACGGTGCAGCAAGATTTGTGCACAAGGAAAACAAGAAATTAAAAACACAACGGATTGCACTAGGACAGAAACACTATTGTAAGTAATGGTGATAATCAAACTGCACTTGCAAATTTCCCAGGATTTCGATTTCTCCATAGTACCAATCTAGCGCATTATATACTTCCTTAAGTAACTACTCAAAAAAGTATTTTGCTGAGAAAACAGACCTGTCTTGTGCCTTCTGAAAGGTAAGGGTTACGGTCGGTGACTGGAAGCAGGACATGTTTAACTTGCGAGAGAGCATCAACAGCTAAAACACTTCCAGATGCATTCGCTTCAGCCGTAACTGGTGACAAACAAAAGTCAAACAATAGGTCTCATATCAACCGTCGTACAAGAAAGGTACAATTTGACCAGGAGCACAATATTTCTCTCTGCCAAGTCCAAACCCATACAGGTCGAAGAGCGTACTAACTAAGGTGCAGCAAGAGAACTCAAAAGACAGGCGCATGGTCATCCACGCAAACATTTGAACGCTGCAGAAAATGCACTAGTCACAACCTGATTCATTCTACCTGACTATCTCTCTTTGAATCACAGGGGAAGAACTAATATTGAGCACTACGGACTACGGACGGTCAAACCAGCCACTGCCCACCAATTATCGTACTTCCTCCGACCGGTATTACTTGTCTCAAATTTGCTCAAATACTGATGTATCTATGTGTAAAAAGCATTTTTACAGGTAATTCCGGCCGGAGGGAGGGAGTACAAATCTTGGACGATTTTGAGTTAAGAAGGGCTTAGGAGTTTAAGTAACTACGAGCTATCCGGACCTTCGTGTCGTCCCTGGTTATCCAAAAAGCATACCTCCATGTCGGGCCCGCCGGCGCCGCGCGGTGGCGAGCGAGCAGACGCCGCCCTTCCTGGCCGGCGGGGAGGCGAGCCCTGGCCCGGGTCTCGCGGGGACACAGGAGCCTGGCGCGGGCAGGAGCGAGCTGGTGAAGGCCATCCTGCGGTTGGATTGGGTTCGATCGTAGCGGCGGCGGCAGCAGCGGCGGGGTGGCTTCTGGAGTGGCGTGGAAGAGGGGAGAAACCGAGAGACCGAGAAAGGACGGAGACGGGGACGAGCAGGTGGGCCTGGGCCCACTGGGAACCCTCTGGATGGATAAGTTGTTTTGTCTTCTTATTTCTTTTTCCTTCCTCGGCAGCTATCAACCTTTTTTCTCCATTAGGTCTCATTAGTTTGCCTAGATCAACGTCAACACCAACAAATTCAAAATTAGCTGGACAAAAATAACTGGATATTCTGAATAATACAAATTATTTTTATCAGTTTAGGAGCAAGCTTGAAGTAAGGCGGAAACATGATTCCCCATCTACTGGATATTCTGAATAATACAAATTCAAATTATTTTTATCAGTTTAGGAGCAAGGTTAAATTGCAAAACTGACCGACGGACGACGATGACGGAAACATTCCTCCTTTTATTATTATATATAATATATAGAGGTGTAGATTGATTAGTGTGTCACAACTATGTAGAGCTTTTGCAACACGCAACGTTAAAGAGTTTGTCTCAAATAAGCTAAACGGTTGAAGATATGAACAGTTTGGCGCCGAAAAAAGAAAGAAAGATATGAATGCTTTAGTCTATTTGTAAACTTGGTCAAACTTTCAAAAGTTTAACTTAGCACAAAACTACAATATCTTATATTTATATTTAGAAACGGAGATACTGGTAATTATGTACTCACGGAGATAGAATAAATGAAGTAATACATGTATGAGTGAATAAAAGAAGGTACGGTAGTTTTTTTTTAAAAGGGTATGGTATAACATTTGTCAAAAGAGGTAAATACACCCGCGGTCCTACTATTATGGCCGCGGTGCCACTTTAGTCCCTAAACTATGAAATTGGACACGCAAGTCCTAATTTTCTTATAAGCCGGTCACGCGAGGTCCTAAACTCGATCGGGCGGGTCTGACCAGCCTACGTGGCACGTTGACCGCGGTCACGTCGGCAAAGGGGGCTTTGGCGGGAGTTTTGCCGCCACGGGCGGTTGGGTTTTTTGCACAAACCCCCTATAAAAACGTGGGTCGTCCTCTTTCTCTCTTTCTTCTCTATTCGAGCTATTCCCTCTTTGTTTTCTGTTCGTCGTCCTCCCTACTATATCGCCGCCGTCGCCATGACAACGAGGTCGATGGCCAGCTTCTCTGCGTCGGGTAAAGAGAAGAAGGAGGATTCAGATTCGAGGCCTTCCTCAGATGCTGCCCTTCCTCTGGTGAAGTGCCCGTGCTGCCGTTCAAGGATGGTGGTGAGGCTAGTCTCTGGATCTGCTGCAAATCCAGGTCGGGTGTTCTTCAAGTGCCCAAATCATCGGGTAATTGCAGTGCATTTTGGTCTATTTTGTTTCCTTTGGAACATTTTGATCGATTTTGGTCAGTCCTTTTCCGTTTCTTTTTTGTAATACCCGTGTTCGATTTGGGCAGAAGGGACCTTAAGGTTGCAATTTCTTCCACTGGGAAGATGGAGAAGACAGCTACATGGGCTATTTAGCTTCAATTGGTGTCAGTATTGGCAGTGTGGTTGTTTCTGCTGCTTTGACAGGAGCTGAAGAGGAAGAAGCAGTTGGGGGGAAAGACAGTAGGTGAGAGTAGTGGCAATGATGTTTTGATGAGAGAGTTGCTCTCAAAGATGGAGGAGATAATTAGCCTTCGTAGGATGGTGTTGGTTGTGTTTATGCTGTTTTTTGTCATGATGTTGTATGTTGTGTCTCTAAAATGAGCTTTATGTAAGAGGAGATTGTGATAAGTTGATGAATGACATCACTTTGTTTAAATTTAGCAGCAATTTGTTTGTATTTTTGAAATTTGACAGCACTTTGGAGCTTGTATGTTATCTGTGAAGAAATTTGACAGCACTTTGGGGCTTGTATGTTATATGTGAACATGCAATTTAGCAGCATTCATCATTGTCTACATCCATGGATGAAACCCATAAAAGATCCATACATCAAGCATAACTGAATTCTTACATTCATCCATAAGGTTCATGCATTCATCATACATCCATAGATGAATCCCATCCCATTAAAGATCCATACAACAAGCATAACTGGATTCTTACATTCATCCATAAGCAAAATAACATAAAAGGTGATTGTTTCCTGGTTTGGGTGAAACCTACATCAACACTTCAGGCATGAGGTTTAGTGCACACGACATATCCCATTGTCCAAAAGAAAAACATGCCATATGTCCAAAAATAAACCCCCCCTGATATGTCCAAAATGAAACCTATCTTCTATCCACCCCTTCGACTGCTTCCCATTCTTCCCTTTCTTCTTTCCTGTAACAGTATGTGTTGCTGTTGTAGCTCTTGGTTCTGGGAAAGAGTCTCTCTGGCTAGCAATGAATTCATTCTCAGGAAGAGGTCCAGGTGCTTGAGAATGTTGACTTGCTACATTCTGTAAAGAATAGACAGAAAGTAAATTTATAGCTGCCATCAAAATCCTAAAGTAGTGAATGAAAATTGAAAATAACTTACAGCTGCCATCAAAATCTCAATGACTGATCTGTTTTGGTCAAGTACTTGAAAAAAATCATAGGTTGTTGCACCAGTGGCCTTCAAAATAACAAGTATCATGTATCAAAATAGCATTACGATGTGGCAGTTTCAAGAAATATGTTAAATGGAGAGAAATATACCTTAGTATTAGGCTTCTTCTTCTTGGTAGGCCTCTTTTTGGCTGCAGCTGGACCAGGAGTTTGTCCATGGGCTGCACTTGGAGCAGCATCTTGAGAAGCAGGTGATGCATCAGGACCAGCAAGTTGAGAAACAGCTGCTGCAGCAGGACTTGCAGCTATTGGTGCAACTTGTGGTGCAGCTTGATCTCCACCTCTCCCAAGCTCTGGGCACCTTCTCTTGTTGTGTCAGTGGAGTTGCAGGCACTGCAATGTTTCTTAGTACCATGTCTGCTCATGCTTCTTCTCTCTTCCATCTTAAGTATACTCTTCTTCCTCTTGAGAGTAGGCCTACCAACATGTTTCTCATAAACTGGTCGGTTCACTACCAGTCCATTCATTTTCGGCCACTCCCTCTGGTCTCTACATGGCATTATAACCTGAGCATATATGCCTTCTTGAATGCAGTCACAGTGTATCAAGGAAATACTTTCTCTTCTGGCTTTATTCTTTCATGCCTTAAACATGAGATGACATGCCTGCAGGGGCCATCCCGACCAGCGTCTCCCCGCCGCCTGCCTTCACTGTCTCCACCGCAGTCGCCACCGAGAGTGGCCACTTGGTAGCCTTCAAATCGCCGTCGGGAGAAAGGGGAGAAGGGAGAGGAACGGGAGAAGGGAAGAAATGAAGAAGATGCCGACAGTAGGGGGTTTTGTGCAAAAAACCCAACCGCTTGCGGCGGCAAAACTCCCGCCAAAGCCCCTTTTGCCGACGTGGCCGCGGTCAACGTGCCACGTAGGCTAGTCAGACCCGCCCGAGCGAGTTTAGGACCTCGCGTAACCGGCTTATAAGAAAATTAGGACTTGCGTGTCCAGTTTTATAGTTTAAGGACTAAAGTGACACAGCGGTCATAATAGTAGGACCGCGGGTGTATTTACCTCTTTGTCAAAAAGTGCTGAAAGTATACTAATAATATTCCATTCCATATTAAGTGACGAAATATTACATGTATCTAGATGCTTTTTGAGTATAGATACATTCATATTTGGGCAAGTTTAACTCACTTAAATCAAATATTGATGCACATAGTTTTCGGCTATGAGTCCAGGTCGCTATATTTACCTTTTGTCGCCTCCCCACTTTATTTGTATCCCAAATGGTATTGTGAGTTAATAAAGCTGCCTGATTCTCAAAAAAAAAAGTTAGCAGGCTAGTAGAAAAAATATAACCGAGGACAATTAAAAATAAGCTAGTGCTAATTAGACACTCAGTGTCAATCTTTTTTCCAAAAGGGGAAAATCCTCAGCCCATTGAGCGATGCACATAAACAATTTTATTGCAGTGCTAAGGCACGTAACAATTAATATTACAATTCAACGATTGGACGACATGGATACAAATATTAACCAAAGAAATAGATCTAACATGGCGATTCTATGCAACTTGAAATATTAATGGAGACCGTTGAGTAGCCATGTGCCCGATGATCCGCTGGAAGAAGGTAGTATCACAAACGAATCTAGTAAGTGGCCTGAGAAATAACCTGCAAAAAGTGAGCAAGTCTGGATCTGTTAAAATAAAATGAGTTCTACAAGTCTAATTAACTCAACAAAAAGCAGAAACTCCCACTTGTATATGGGAGTTAATCTTTTCATCTATCCCATTGAGCAATTTATTTTAGTCATCAGGTCATATCTTTAGTTGTCATGAGTTATTAACTTGATTAGTTGTCTTTCATTCTCAGTCAATTACTTTTGTCAGCCTCAGTATGAGTCATATTTTTGTGTTTTGTTTCAGCCAATGTATTAGTATTATCTCAGTTACTATAGCTAGTATGGAGGTCTATATTTTAAGAGTTATTGATTTCTCAGTCTAAAGATGTGTTTTGTCGGTACCAGACCGGTCTTTTTTTTTCAAGTTTTGGTACGTTTATTTGTTTGGATTCATATTTTTCTCAAATTAAAACACATAATGGCGGTGTGAAAGCTCAACTACTAACTGGTACTCTCTCCGTTCCTAAATACTTGTCGTGGTTTTAGTGTAGCACTTGTCGTGGTTTTAGTGTAGCACTAAAACCACGACAAGTATTTAGGAACGGAAACCACGACAAGTATTTAGGAATGGAGGGATTACCATCTCGAGATTATCCAACATCGTGTTCTCTGCGGTGACGATAAAGAGTGACGTGCCAATTTAAAGGAAAGAAAGAGTAACACGAATTTTTTTTAAAATAAGAGCAATGAGAGCAGGTACAAACTATTAAGAATTGGGAGTAAAGGAGATCCAGACAAAGCAAATGATTCAAGTGTGTGTTCTTTATTGATGATCATTGTATATAAAGGATTACAAGGGGTGCCACCAAAAGGTGTCTATTGGAAGAGATGCCACCAAAGAATGACAGTTACATATTTGAGAGAGAGTGAAGGGACGTGTCCCTTAAGCATGGATTCCTACATATTTAACATGTGCTAAATATAGTTCTAACACTCCCCGTAATCTATGATTGTCCTCACGATCATCTTGAATAAAGATTCCTCCAAAAACCCCATGGGAAAAATATGAGGAGAATGGTGTATGATATGTTGCTAAAACTCCTTTAAAACCCAGTGGGAAAATAAGGAGAAAATGTTACAACATATAATGGTTATTGTCTCCATGATAACTCATATGAGAAAAACTTAAATAAAGGAAAAAACCCATGAGTTTAGAGAACAATATTTATGTCTTGTATATTTCCTTCAAAAACCCCGGTGGGGAAAATTAAGAAATATGACATCAGTATGCCTTGTATACTTCCGTTAAAAACCCCAATGGGGAGAATAGGATGTATGACATATGGTCTTGTGTTGATATTACCTCATTAAAAACCTTGATGAGAACCGTAAAGTAAACTCATAAAGGGAAAAAAAGTGTAATATAATGTTTGAATAGGTTATAACTCAGGAAGATACTCCCCCTGAGGTTCGTGAGGATAAAACAATCTTGGGGCAATATGAATAGTGATATTGCTCTTTATATAACCTGTTTGCATCCATGCAACACAAGCAGCATTATCTTTGTAGATAATGGTTAGTGATTCAATGAAACCAATACCACATAATTTATATGTGATTTATCATTCTGTGAAGACATGCACACATATGTGTGATGTCCGTGGTAATTCCAGAATGATTGGTGGATGTAGCCACTAGAGTGAATGAAGTTTTTAAAACTTTCTTAGGATGGCTATCCCACCATGTAGGAACACGAAGCATATTTTGATCTAACTTTGTGGGATCTAATAAGTAGTTAGAGTCAGTTTATCCGATGATATTGGAGTTATGATATCTCTTGTCCATCTTCTCATGGTTTAAATGGATCTTTCTCTATGTCTAGAGATTGAACAACCATGAGAGATTCGATGGATAAGATTTGTTTATGTTAAAAAATTCCAACACTTTTTGGATATAGGTAGCTCGGTGTACCATAATACTTGAGATAAGGTGTTCGAGTTTTAAACCCAAGTAAATTTGGTTTTACCCAGATCCTTCATCTCAAATTTCGTCTTTAGTTGATTGTATGTTTCATCAAACTTCTTGATGTATGCACTTGGACAATCTTCATTGTTTGAGTAGTCCTTTAGTGGAAGAAACTCATTTAGTCGGTTGTACCAATTTGCCCGACTATGTTAATAAGCCATGTAATGACTCATTAAGGTTTTACACTATACATGTTGCGCCTTTCATGTGTATTCGGAAATTGGGATTCCTTGAGGAACCTGTATGTCCAAATCAAGTGACTCATAAAGATATTTTGTCACCACGTCTATCAACTACATAAATAGACGATTTAAAACTGCCATTGAAATATGTTATCGGAAAATGATTCCACGCAAATATGGAGAATTGGTTTCGGGTATCTGCGTGAACCCTTGTGCTACAAGCCTCGCTTTGAGTCTCACCACCTCGTTTTTTCATTCCAGTATCGGAAGAAAAATTGGTGTAGGTATTACATTTGCTGATACCTTCCTATTATTGAGTGAAGCTTATTTTGCTTATATTGCATCCTTCGATTGAATCCAATCCGAGTGTTTACACACTATGACATGGCCATGGTCTTTGGACCAGGATCATTTGGGAGGTTGTTTGCAATTATAGTGCAGAAATGTATGTCGACAATCTTGTAGTCTTTTGATGATTCTCCAAAATCTAGATATTTGTGCATGGTTCCGTGTGTAGATCAAACACACGTGAGATCATCGTATAGATGAATATTATGTACCCATGATGACTGTTCGCAGTTTCCCAATGCGGTCAAGTCTAGGTATTCCGATGTCCCAGTCATTGTGTGCACTATTGAGCTGGGTTTGTAGAGGTTTGCCTTCCACTGGGCGTATACTACCCATTTGGTATCTATGAAGTTAAATCGCATTTACTATTTTTTGAGAGTATACTCAGAACTTTCCTTTGTTGCTTGCGAGAAGCTAAATCATGTATTGTGACCGTACTTCTCCCCCTCATGTATTGAATGGAGAGTTGAGTGGTTTTTTAATCGGTAGCTCCACTCTTTCAGGCACATTAGTGGCATGATTAGAGGATTTAATGATACCTTTGTAGTCAGTAAATGAGTATAACAGATTATTTGCAATGTATTGCAAATGAATGATTTTCTGAACTTGAGGTTCAGATCCTTGTGTACGTGGATTTGAGGAGAAAATGTGCTAGACATTCTTATTGATTTCCTAGCATTCTTCCTGGTACTTGAAATCTCCCCCTAATGCCTGGAAATGCTCATTGGTGATATAGACAGTGTACTGGTCATAAATAACCCCCCTTGACAGGGACTTGAGGTATTTGTAAGTGACGGAAAATACAGTTATTACTCACATAGATTCCAAATCTGTGAGGGGCCATTGATGTACGCTGGGGTGGTGATATCGGTATTTAACCGAATAATCGCAGATGGGAAATCTTTGGTAGATGTCCACGTATAAATAGGATAGGGGAATTATCACGATATGTAGTTGTTTACTTATGAATTAGTCAGCAGCGTGTAGAACTGAAGCATGTGAGGAGAATTCTGCAACAATGTCAATTCGAACTGATTTAATTCGATATTCAGCATTATGAGCTTGTAGTTTACTACATTGGCTCATTATTTAGCATATACATGGTTATGTGTGGATAGAAGACACACGTGAGACATCGTGTAGATGAACTTATTGAACCATGAAATACAGGCAAAGTCCAGACCATGGTTGTGTGCAACCACAGTTATCACTTTGAATGTGTTCAAGGAATTTGAGTGGTTTTGCTAGTATTTTGAGATATGAAGGTCCCAAATTTAGCTTTCATGTAGCATAAATAGTGCAAATGGAATATGAATATTGAGGAAATTTAGCACCATTTAAACCATGACCAATGGAATTGGAATTGCTAGTAATTTTCCACATCATCCCTAATCCAGGGTGATAATGGCGACTATGCCACATTTGGAATGTAGTGACATTCTGAGAAATTACCTTATGCGCAACAATTGCTACGGGTCTGGTGTATGTGTATTACAATATAGATGTGCAAGAACGAATTTATTGAAATATTTATTTGCCATATCCATTGTCTTGGTAAAGAGAATATATTCCTCTTTGTTGTCATTATGGTTTTCTATATGAAAACCATTTTTACGGATATCTCTACAGCTCAGTAGGATACGAGTTGAATCTGGACACTATAGAGTATCCTGGATAGTCACTTGTGTACCCATAGGGAGTGTAATTATGGCACGTCAGGAGCCAAAAATTATTGTATCGCGTATAGCGATTGTAAAGATCCCTCCATTCTCCGTAGTAAGAGTTGGAGAATTATTTATTTTATTTCCCTATGTGTAGAGTTTGTGGCGCTAGTGTCCACCAGGCACAATTCCTCTTTCATCAGATTGACTCCCGTAGAAATCTATATATGGAAATGTAGAATTTGTTTGTATCAAAGTGCTGATACACTATATTGTGATATACAATATAGAATGACAACAACAACGACATATGTGTATGTGTTATTACAACAGTCAAATGGACTTAGATATAATATCTATGGAGTGATGGGACTATTTGTAGTCGCCAAACATGTTATTCGAGTTAAACTACATTGTCATATTCTCCGTGCCCATAGGATTGACCGCTGGAATGCCTCATTGTTGCTTTGTTCTAGGAGAACATCTTGTGGACAATCAGTTTCCTTGATGTTGTCAACGTGGATATTGAAGTGAGCTTCAAATCTTTGACCTTGGGCAGGTCGGTTGTCCCAGGATTGTTGATACAGATTGACCAGATGTTGTGGGGTCATATGCGTGTAGCATACACACTTTGGACAAAGGCTAGTTTTAACATAGACTTTGCAATGCCTTTCCCACGATCTGAATCATGTGGATATTTCTATCCAGTAAGTATTCAGACTTGAGATCCGGATGAGTATGGTACAAAGCACCATATTTTTGCATTTCTGTTAGTTGGGCATCACGTCTTGAAGAGGTTGGAGTATACACACAATCTCATGGGATGCAATGTAGACCTTTTATGTCCATTATACATGTAGGATAGTTGTGACCGTTGAGCGCAAGCTCGTCGAATTGTATTTTTCCGGTCATCTTGACCTATATGTAAACCAGAGATCTGATTAATTTACTTGTGAGTAAATTAAATATCATCATGGTTACGTTGTAATAACATTTGCAAAAATTGAAAGTTCAAGTGAAGACTTGAATAATATGATGTGGACCTCAAATTATTAATATAACACTTTGAAGATTATCAATAAAAAGTGATTTAGATCTCTCAGTAATACACGAAAAATTCGCTGCTTTCAATAAGGTGTATGTTCCCACGGAACATTCAACGCCATTTAGCATTTTACCGTTAGTGAAAGTCTATACTACCTTGTGTTATATTTAATTTAAATATTATGGAGAGCACATTGTGTAACATCCCAATTTTCAAAACTCTTCATACGCATTGCATATCATAAGCATCATGTCACCTTTGCATTTGATCACTTTCAAAACTATAAAATTTGCCTAGAAAACTCTTTTGCAAAGATGCCTTTATTTGATTTTGGACCTTGATCTTGCTTTTGAGTATTTGCATTTTAACCCATGAGGGTATTGTGGTAAAAAGGGATTTAATGCATATATAGAGCTATCCCATAAATTGGCTTTTGAAATTATTTTGAAAAATAATTTGTTTTGATAGCCTAAGGGCCGTAAAAGCCATTTTATAGGCAAATGTATTTTTAAATATTTTATTTGAGGAAATTCTTGTTCCAAAAGTTAGATCATATGAAAATATGATTTTACAAATTTTGTTGCATTTTATTTGGAGTGATTTGGAGCTTCGAGTCAATTTTGAGGTTCAAAAACAGAAAATAGATAAAAGAAAAGGAAAAACCGAAGAAAACCCGTCAAACCGGACCGAACCGGATCGAACAGGACTGGCCTAGCCCGAACCGCCCGGCTTCTCTCACTGACCGGTGGGCCCCACGTCTTCTTCAACCTCCGTCCGATTTTCTCGGCCACGCCCAGTCCGAGTCACCCACGACTCCCCCTCCGATTTCTCCGCGCACGAGCCGTTTCCTCCAAATCCCTGCGCGTCACCCCGAAGCCCTCGCTTTTCTCCTCCACTTCCCCCAAACCGCTCGCCCGATTTAGCACCGGTTAGAAAGTAATTGCTCGCCGGAGTTTGTTGCTGGCGTCGCCGTTCTTCACAATTCGCCGCCGTTCCGGTGAGGTTCTCCCCACACCAACCCCCTAGCCCCTCTCCGCTCCTCGTCCCGAACGCCGTGACGCGCTCGGTATTGTGTTTGCCCGCCGCCGGTCGCCGCACCGCCGCCCGCACGAGCGCCGTCTTCTTCAGCTCCGGCCGCCGCCCCGTGCTCCACCCCGCGCTCCGCCCGTGCCGCCGCGCCCCGTGCCGCTCGCCGCCCGCTCGGCCGTGCCCGCGCGCCGCCCGCCTGCGCGCCCGACCGCGCGTCGCCCTCCGCCCGCACGGCAGCGCCCGTGCTGCCGCTCGCCCGCGCCCGCGCCCCGCGCCGCCGCCGACCGGAACCCTAGGTCCCGGCCAATCCCGCCATGACACGTGGCATAGTTTTCCTTTTTATTTTATTTCGGTCGAATTAGATAATGCAATTTTGCAGAAAGGCCCCTACAACTTCAAAGCCCCATATCTTTTAAACCGTTTGTCCAAAAATTGTGATCCGTACCTTTCTGGAATCGTCACAACGTTTAGAATATTTTGGCAATATTTAATTTCAGTTTTGAACAACTTAGACAGAAGCTATTTACAGAATGGTTGAATATGGTTTAAATTTCAAATGAATGGTTTCAAAATAGTTTTGAGCATGTTATCTTGTTGTAAAATTATTTAAACTTGTTCTCTGTCCATTAGGACCAGAAAAGAAATTGTTTTGTGAATAATCATGGCATACAAGTTTAAATATTGCTATGTTGAAAAGCCACACAATCTTTTAATTTAAACCCTAACCATGTTTCATGCATGTTAGTTACCACTTTGTTGTTGTTTAATCCGTCCAATCATTTGAAAAACTTTTCAAGACAAAAATGAAACTTTTTACTTTAGAAGTAACCTTTGTGTGCATCATCATAGCAAATGCATCATAGCATGATTTTGTGTGGAATGGTGTGTTTATTGTGTGTATGCTTTCTTTTATTTTAGATTGTGTGGAGTGCAATCCTTGTTGTTGCGAAGAGTGCGAGAACTATCACAACCTTGGACAAGGCAAGTTCACTTTGATCATATCCCATTATTATTGTTGTTTTAAAATACTTATGCATTAGTGTTGTTGGTAGAGATGCATTGATAGGACTATTACTCGTACCTCTATGCTAGCTATAAATCCCAGGTAGTATAGTTTACCCTCGCCATTACCTTGCCACCAAATTGTCATCGATTTTAGTTGAATGCTAGGCTATGTTAGTATCGTGGGGGAAATAACTATATTATGATATTGTTATGCCGTTGGCTATATGAAATGTTTTGTTAGATGTAAGGCAAAACAACTAATTCAATGAACCATCCTGGGTGGGTTGCTTTTAAGATTTTGAGGATTAGCGGCGTTAGGTCCATTTCTGTGGGTCCCTCTGAGTCGAGTTCCTGTGGATTCAGGAATGGATAGTCCATGGACGTCTCTCCCGTGGATTCAGGGAGTGCCTACGTTGCAAATGTGGAATGCCACCTGGGGTAACCGAGACTGGACTAGTTTCCTATTTAGTAGCTTCCAGTACAACCACAATGCTATATGGGCTCTGGCGAGACAAGAGTAAGTTGTATGAACCTAGACCCGAGGAATTGTACTGAGGTAGCCGTGTAGGGGGAGCGTGATTCTCTCGTGGTTTAGGAAATTACCTCTGAAAATCTCGTAATCGATGCCGTTGCTACTCTACCATGAGGACAACAAGGGATTAACACGTCGGTTTCTTGTGGGGAATGTGTACAAACTCTCGAGAGCGTCAAAACTAAGTACTTAGCCGTGTCCCCAGCAACGGACAATTTTGAGCGACGAGATGTGGAGCTGTAAGGAAAGTCTCACTCATTCCAATTTCTTAAATAAAATGAATGGTTTGAACAAGGTAGGAGCACTTGATGAATCCACTTCAATGTGCTCTAGGTTAATAGGAGCATGGGTGTGTCTACCCCATGTCCAATAGTTAACATTATTATAACATTCCTTTGTAGTAGGGTAAATTATGCTCTGCTTCCACGCAAATAGCCTTGAACCCCACTTTGCCACATTATGCATATACTTGGTACGCTCTGATATAACTTCTAGTGAATCTTGCCAATACATTCAATGTATTGACCCTAGTGGTTGCATCGTTTAATGATGCAGGAAGCTCCGACGACGAGTAAGATGTTACGGGCTTACATTCCAACATGCTCTCACCGTGGTACTGATGTGCCCTTGTATCTTTCGCTTTCCGCTGCTAAATAGTTGTTTTATTTCCAGCTAACCCGTGAGGTTATGCGAGTTGTAAGTACCTTTTAAATTCTGGATGATACGTTGTAATATTGAGACCTTTGTTCTATGATATTACATCTTGAAACTGTGTGTGCTAGTGAGTCGATCCAGGGACTAGCACTAAAGCACAGAGATCGAACCCTTGTACGAGGGCGGTCGCTACACATTGAATGTAGTCATTGTGTCAATTTCTGACATAATGTAGACCTCTCAGTAGTACGCGAGAAATTCGCTGCTTTCAATAAGGTGTATGTTCCCACGGAACATTCAACGCCATTTAGCATTTTACCGTTATTGAAAGTCTGTAGTACCTTGTGATCTCAAATATAAATCTAAGGTAATCATCTTTCAAATTTGCAAAATCCAATATTTCTTAAGCCAATTGAGCATTTCAACATCTTGGGCTTACTATAAGCATATAATATTGTCGTTGTACCAACATTCATGTTGTATGAAAACATTTACATTCATACGTATTCTGAAATTTAAAACTCAACAGAACAATGCATGGAGATGTAAATAAAAATAGAAATAAACTTGATAGCCAAAACATGATAAGTATTGTGTATACAATACTGTTAGTTGGACTTGTTTGCAAACTAGTAAGCCTGAGGACCTACAGCAAAAGAAGGGATGTTGGCGGAATTATAATGAAGTATGAGGACTAAATCAAATATTGTCAAGAATTCCCCATCCATCCCATCGGTTGGGGATTCACCCCGAAACCACTGCCGCCGCCGGATCGTGGTGGAGGCGAGGGGCAAGGACTGTGGCCGAAGGGCGAGCGCCGCCTCCGCTCCACCGCTTAGCTGCGCCGCTTAGGGCGCGTCGTGCCGCCGCTTGGGCAGAGGCAGTTGGACGGCGTCACCGGAGTATTGTTGTGCGGCCTGGAGGGCCGTTCGTTGCCGTAATACGTCGTCTCCATATTGGGGCTGAAGGCTTCCCGCGGCGTCACCGGAGACGCTGGAGGCAGATGGCAAAGCACCGCCGTTCATGTCGACAGAGGAGAAAAGGAGGAGGAAGTCGTTGCGTGGGGAGGCGTGAGGTCGCTGCTGAGCCGCCACCGATCGAGATCGTCGTTGTGCCGCTGGTTTGATTGCTTCGCATGCCTGAGGGCCGCTTCTTCTCTTCCTCCAATATCTCCGTTCTTCTGGTTCGTTTCTTAATCTTCTTCTCTTCTTGATTTGATACAGTTTGCTTGTATCAGGTATATGGGTAAAACCAAATCAATCAATTACGGACTAGTATGGAAAGACAATCAGAAGGGTAGGCCTGATTAGGGGAATCGATCCAAGTGTGTAGATCGATTTTGTTTTCCTGTACAACATATGTATCCGCATGCTATGATTGATTATTCCAGATCGATTTCTTCGTTTTTCTTCTATGTGATGTTTGATGGATTGCTCCTGATCTATCTTCTCTGAATTTGATGAGGAATGCATAAAATCAAACTGTGATGAATCAGTTCGTCGAAATTTATCAATAGCATAGAAAAAAATTTGACAGAAGGATTAGATGAATCGATCGTGTGGATCGATTTCCGTTTCTTTTAAAATCATGTGTGCGGATCGATCTCTTTCGATATCTTCTTCGCCTGATTGATTCAGAGATCGGTTGCTTATGATCCATCTTCTCTGTAAAAGCATGTTTGCGCATGATCTACGCATGATCGATCTCAGATCGATTTCTTCTGCGCCGCCTGCCATGTCCATAGGCCTTCCGTGATCCTACTATTTCTTGTTAGGCGAATTCATCTCTATGGAGAGCAACTTGTGTGATAACGTGTTAAGAATTGGGAGTAAAGGAGATCCAGACAAAACAAATGATTCAAGTGTGTGTTCTTTATTGATGATCATTGTATATAAAGAATTACAAGAGATGCCACCAAAAGGTGTCTATTGGAAGAGATGACACCAAAAAATGACAGTTACATATTTGAGAGAGAGAGAGTGAAAGGACATGTCTCTTAAGCATGGATTCCTACATATTTAACATGTAATCAGCTATACTGTGGCAACCTCCAAAGACGGTGACACATACCCAACTACCCAGCTATAAATCGCGATTGTGGTAACCTCCGAGACGGTGACACATACCCAACTACCCAGCTAGCCTATATAATGATCCCCGTATCATTGAACTTGCAGAAATAACCCACAATCGGCCATTACATCAATGGAGGCCAATGTGGTAAACACCGTGGCAGCCATCCTCACTATTTTCCTGATCCCGAGGGCCATATGGCATCTGGTGTGGAGGCCGTACACCGTCACCCGTTGGTTTGAACGCCAGGGGATACGAGGCCCACCTTATAGACTCGTCGTCGGATCCTTGTTGGAGATCAAACGCATGATGGTCGCTGGCAGAGCAAAGGCGCCTTTGGACACTGGCTGCCACGACTATACCCCCCTCGCCATTCCCTTCTTCCACAAATGGTTCTCTGACTACGGTAAAGATGAATAAATGTTGTCTTTGTGCTCGTCCTGAAATTAAGATTCATAAAGTTCTTGATAATCAAATCAACTGAAACCGCCGACCGGTTGCACTTACTCAAGGAAAAACATTTCTGTACTGGTTGGGTCCAATACCGGCAATATGTTCTAGTGACATAGAGCTAGTCAAGCAAATGCTTGAAGACAGGACAGACTTGTTCCCAAAGGACTACCTGAATCCAAGTTTGGAAATCATATTCGGCAAGGGAGTTGTATTCGCAAACGGAGATGACTGGAAGCGGCATCGCAAAGTAGTGAACCCGATTTTCCATCTGGACAACCTCAAGGTACCTTTAATTGGTTTCCTTTCATTTTGTTGGACTCCAATTGTGAAAACGTTTTGGTGTTTGCATAGTCTGTGCAGGCTATAGCATCGGAAGGCGCACAAAAAAAGATTGAACAATGGTGCGCCCAAATAGAAAAGCAGGGCGACGGACACCAAGCCGAGATAGACATGGCACGTTGCTCCGAAGAGTTGACTGTAGAAGTCATTGAACGGGTGATATTCGGCAAGACTTACAGGGAAGTCAGGGAGGCGTTTGTCGCTGGTAAAGAGCTCCAAAAGCTCGCGTTTTATGCATTATCAGATCCTCCAATACCTGGATTTAGGTACTTCCTCAGTCCAACAAAAGATGTCTCAATTTTAACTAAATTTAAATGCATCTATACACTAAATCATGTCTAGATCTAACCCGAGCCTCGCCCTTTTCCCTTGCTTCAAGCAAAGGAAATACATAGTACCATACAGCACAAACAAGATAGAAAGTAAGCACACTAACCTACTTACGGGCAGGAAACCCACTGACTAGCATCCGCAATCGGATGCTAACTATGGGACGAAAACCTGTCCCTACAGAAACCTAAACAAGTGCAAGACAGTACACTAAGTCATGTCTAGATACATTCAAATTTTGACAAATTCGAGACATTTTTTATTGGACGGAGTGAGTACTACGTTATTACACATCGCATTGTCTGTCCTAATACATCGTTAGTTCTTGGACATACAAAACCCACGTACGGCTAGACCAATCTAAATTTTTGCTTGTATATATAGATATGTGCCGACTCCCCGTAACATACGGTCATGGAAATTGGACAAGTTGATTACGACGAATTTCACGCAGCTCATAAAGGCACGGCACAAGGTGGCCGTCCATAGAGACGACCTGCTCGGGCTGATGTTGCAGAGCCGCGGGCCGGAAGCCGAGACACTGAGCACCGAGGAGATAATCGGTGAGTGCAAGACGTTCTTCGCCGCAGGGCAAGACACGAGTGCCAATCTCCTCACTTGGGGGATGTTCCTGCTCAGCAGATACCCAGAATGGCAAGATAAAATCAGGGAAGAGGTTCTCAGAGAATGCCGGGACGACGACGAGGTCATTGACCTCGGCAAACTGAAGCTAGTATGTGCATAACTTTCTCTCTTTTTTGTTTAAAGACTTGAATTAAGGAGATGATCATGCATGCATACATAGTGTTTGAATCTAGCTAGATTGAACGCTAAAAAGTTGTCCGGGATATTTTTATTTTTATTTTTCATATAGTATAAAATGTACTCAAGAAAGTTCTCGGCTCTCTTAATTTGTGCGCGTATTAACATGCAGCTTAACATGTTCCTCCTGGAGACGCTAAGACTCTACAGCCCCGTGCCGTTCTTGCTGAGGAAGACCGCCTCCGACACAACGGTGGCAAACATCAAAGTGCCAAGAGGAACCATGATAACGTTTCCGGTAGCGACGCTGCACCGGAGCAAGGAGGTATGGGGCCTCGACGCCGACGAGTTCAACCCCATGAGATTCGAAAGAGGTGCCTCGAGGGCCGCCAAGTACCCTTATGCGATGCTGGCCTTCTCACACGGCCCACGGGCTTGCGTTGGAAAGAACTACGCAATGGTGCAGGTGCAGACCGTGATGGCGAAGATCCTCACAAGGTTCTCCTTCTCCCTCTCTCCCCGCTATGTGCACATGCCGAAGAACTTCATCACGCTGGTGCCTAGGCACGGGCTCCCTCTCGTCGTGAGGAGACTGCAGCTGGATGGGCCAGAAAATGGCATGTGATGTTGTACTACGTGAATTTGTGATGCGGGTGTGGGAAGCACACAATAGTGAATAAACCTAGCCCGAGAATAAAGTATAGCTTTTTTTTTTTGTAAAAGAATAAAGTATAGCTTGGATGGTCAATGGATGTAGTTGCACGTACTATCTCCATGGATTAAACCCCAAGTTTGATGTCGGTGTGCGTGGGGTTAGATGTTGGCTTATTCAACCATCGCGTGCCATCTGGATTGCATCTCTATCAAGGTTGTAATTTGTATAAGTTGTATCTATCAGTGAATGATTAAGCTTGAGTCTCAAACATATTTAACATCTTTGAGTAGTTTTCACAAAACTAATACTATTAGGGCTAGGGTTTCAGTTAGGCACAACTCGTAAGGCTTGTAGCACAAAACTCCTACTCTTTTTTAGAGGCAAAGGCCGCCGCCCAGTTCCATTTTCATTGAAAACGAAATAGTGTCTGATACGATGTAAGCACAGAAAAGTAAACTGCCCGAAACAGGCAAGCAAATGAACACTGTTCCTTATCACGCCACCAGATCAACTCGCGCCACAACCCATGAAAGAAAGAGTACAAAGATGACCAAGAAATCAACATCCTTCGAGGGCCTGCAGGGATTGGCGTCGATGGCCCTGCCACATCAGTTTTCCTCTTCTTCAGCACACCCGGATCTGGGGAGCTTCCCTCACCTTGCAGTCCAGAAGTGTCAAGAAAATCTCCAGGAGAGGGACCAAGTTTTGGGACAGAGCAGCTTCCATCTCACAAGCAGCCTGAACAGCCTGTGCCACAAAACCTGTAGACCAGACCACAAGATTCGATCAAAATGAATGTCATTCCGAAATTTCCAAACCGTCCACATGAAAGCAGAAGTGACCATGTTTGCAACAACAAGTTTATTATTGTTGACCCACATTTTGGCAATGTCCTCATAACAGAGAGCCGCAGGTATATTGAGCATAACAGAGGTATCTTGCCACATCAGTTTAATTATGTCACAAGAAAAAAAGAGGTGGTTCATAGATTCAGGTTCACAGCAGAGCAGACATGAAGTGTCATTTAAATGTTGTCGTTTGCTAAGATTGTCTCTAGTGAGCAGCTTATTATGAGATAGTAACCACAAAAAGAAATAGACTCTAGGGATGATATCCAGTTTCCAAAGAGCAGGAATATAGACAGGGGAAACCCCTCGAAAATTAATGACATAATACAAGGATTGCACCTGATAGATCCCTATGCAAGCCCCAGATCAATTGATCATGCTCAGTATTTAGGACAGTTGCTTGCACAACAGAGACCAGCTCAGACCATCTCTGCATCAGCCTATCATTGAAACCTCTTCTAAACGGAAGTTTCAATTCAACCCCATCCCAAACCTCAGCAATGGTTACATGTTGTTCATTACAAATGAAGTACAGATCCCAGAATTTGGAGGCAAGGTTGGAGTTACCAAACCATTGGTCCTACCAAAACTTGACAGATCTGCCATCCCCCACAACCCAGTAGTACCCTAGTTTTGCAGCCTGACAAGCTCTCAACACACCCTTCCAGAAAGGAGAAGGGTTGTTGGGGGAGGAAGCCAAAATATTGGGCTGAACATTATCATATTTAAAATCTATTACTCCCTCCTTTTCACAAAGAATGGCGTCCACGCTTTTCGAGGTCGAACTTTGACCAACGATTAGACCAATTGTATGTAGATAATATGTTACAAATTTATATCGTTAGAAAGGTTTTTGAAATACGAATCCAATGATATAATTTTTGCAACACATAAATCTCAAATCATTAGTCTAATTATTGGTCAAAGTAAAATCTTGAAATGCGTGCGTGCCATTCTTTATGAAATGGAGGTAGTATTTATTTCGAGAGCTTATGCCCATCTAATTGGTACCTCTTAATCCAGGAAGCCATCAAAGCCAAGTTCAAGTCTCTAAGATTGGGAATCCCCAAACCACCATAATCTTTGTGAAGTGACACTAGTTCCCAATTGGCTAGGTGGTATTTTTTATGTCCTTCATAATTATCCCATAAACAATGGGCCATTTGTGAATTAATTGCTTGTAAAACCCAAGAAGGGAATTTGATAACAGAGAGCAGATAAATTGGGATACTAGCAAGGCAAGCTCGAATGAGCACAAGTATCCCTCCATATGACAAAAGTCTACCTCTTCATCCAGCAATTCTCTTAATTACTTTATCAATTACAGGTTGTAGATCCTCTTTTTTTCAGTTTACTATGGTGTAGAAGCACACCCAAATACTTAATGGGAAGCTGGCCCAACTTGCAGCCAAAGATTTGGGCCATTCTACCTGGCTCATTTTCCTCCAGCCCAATGGGAATAAGATCACTTTTGTTGAAGTTGATTCTCATCCCAGAGAGCTGTTCAAAAACAGAAAGGATCCACTTTAGGTTCTGAGCTTGTTCAATATTGTTATCCAGAAAGAGCAAGGTACCATCTGCATACTGCAGACTGATCACCCCTCCTCCCCAGGCCTGAAGCCATCCATAGGCTAGAGATAAGATTTTGTTTAGCTTCTCTACTGAGCATTCTAGTGAAGACATCAACCACTAGGTTAAAGAGAAGGGGAGATAGAGGGTCTCCCTGCCTTAATCCTTTCCCAGTTTCAAAGTAATGACTCTCAACATCATTTATCCTGACCCCAATGGATCCTTTATGGATTAAACTCTTAATCTTGTTTCTCCACTTCAGGCTAAAGCCTCTTTGTTCAAGCATGGTCTCCAGAAACGTCCAGTCAACTCTATCATATGCTTTTTCATAGTCTAGTTTTAAAATAACCCCTGACTCCTTTTTCTTGTGCAGCTCATGAATAATTTCATGGGCAGAAACAACACTTTCAAGAATGAATCTCCCTCGAATGAAGGCAGTTTGGTTTGTTGAAATCAGTCTGTCAGCACATGTTCTTAGTCTATTGGTACAAGCTTTTGCAAAGATTTTAAAACTGCAATTAGTGAGTGCAATGGGTCTGAATTTTTTAAGAGAAGTAGCATCAGCCTCCTTAAGAATTAGAGTTAGTACAGCAAAATTAAGTCTAAACAGATCTGCCTGTCCTTTATAAAAATCTCCAAAGAGATGGATTAAATCAAGTTTTACGACTTTCCAAAATTGTTGGTTGTCGTCGCATGGGGCTCCGACACCGGGGATGCGCGGGCACCCCCTTTTTAGGTTCGGCAGCGGGCTACGGGGATCGCTCCGGCGGTCGCCGGCAGGACCAATGCGAGGCGCAAGAGCCTACCAAGAACGCATGCACACACTTTTTACCCAGGTTCGGGCCACCTTGCGGTGTAAAACCCTACGTCCTGATTGTCTGAGCTTGTATTATTGTAAAATCAGCTGCTTACAGGTTGCCAAGGGGAGCCCTCGGGTGGTCTCTTTTTGGCTAAGTGTTCCTTTCTACTTCAGGCTACTGCCATGAGTTGGCTCTGTAAACGAACCAACGAGCTAATGAAGAAAAACCCAACCAGGAACCCCTGTGAAAAGCGAACCTGAACCCTAATCCAAAAAACCAACCCTTTGACCGTTGACGGAGGTCCTCCTTTTATAGCCAAGGGGATATCACAGGTGCCACGGTGCATGGTTTACAAGTGGTGAGCAAGGAGCTTATGCAGCTCCTCCTCGGTGCGTTGGCATGCATGCATGAGCGCCAACCCCGCTGCTAGGGATCTAGAGCCTAACAAATAGGACTGGACAGCCACTGTTCGCCTGACTAGACGGGTAACGCTCCTCATGTCGGCTCATTAAATGCGCCGTGCGCCTCACTCCTTGCCCTGGCGGAACTGCGCACTGGGCGCCTGGCACGCGCCCACGTGGCGTCGCTGCTCTGCTCGCTCGGCCCCGCCCTCACGGCGGGAACCTGCGCCCGGGAACACCTCCTCCCGTCAAGTGTCTTCCCGAGAGGTGCCCAGGCGGGCATATTCCCCGATGCCCCGCTAGCCCTTCCGGGCTGGTAGCTTGCCGGGCAGCCTATACGTTGCCGCCCGGGGTGAGACCTGAAGGGGCGCGTAGAGATAAACAAAAACTTTTCCTACGTGAACTCACAAGATCTAGCCGAGGTAGAAGGCCACGAGGATTACCACTAGACGCGCAGTTGCGGATTATCGATGCGGCGCCTTGATGCAGTGCAGTCCCTCGATCCGATCCAGCCGATCCAATCCCGCGATCGTCGAAGTGCTGAACGTACAGCACCTCTGCCGGTATCCACACGTGCGAGGAGGAGCTCCGGCGGCGGACTGCTAGGTCCGGTGCGACGGTTGAACTGAATCGGGCTAGGGTTCTCAACGCATGAGAGTGGAAAAACCGTGCCCCTTAGGCATCCCACGCCCCTGCTTATATATCGAGTGGAAGTGGGCTCCAAGCCTTGTGGCCCATCCACCCTGCGAGTCCAACTCGCATTGTCAGCCCAATTCCAGTTCGGGTCCAACCCGACCAAATACTTGCTCCCGCTCTTAAGTGTGTGACCCCACAGGCTCATGGCGACTTGGACACGATTGGAGTCCGACTCACAATCGATCAATCGGTAGCGGCTCCTAGCAGAACGTGCCGACTCCCAAGTACCATCGAGTCATGACGACGTACCTTCCAATGTGACATACGTCTTAGTCCCTTTTGCCTCACGATATACCTTGTCAAACTATAGGCGATTAATCGTCATCCCTTTAATAGTTCAACTCTCTTCTCGATCTGTGATATATGATTCATCCGACTAACTCTTAGTCGATCGACCCGGTTAACAGTTAACCAAGTCGCGCATGGCCATGCTTCCCGAATCATATCACTCGAGAGGGCCCAGAGAATATCTCTCCAGTCGGAGGGGCAAAATCCCATCTTGGTTATCCACATCACACAGCTTGATTCTCAGTCAACCTAAACTCTGCCTTTATAACTGCCCTGTTACGGAACAACGTTTGACAGAACCTAAGTTGGTGATCCACAACTCGGATTGTGCGATAACCTCAGGTCTAAGGATTACATTGATTGAGACATGCAAATGACGACCTACTCGTTGCATCTCAATATGGGTCAGTCCGACTCGCTAAACTCTTTAGCCGAGTCCGTGTAAGCTGGAATGACATCACCATGCCCATGACAAGTGGAACCGAGTCATCAGCCAACTTTCACATTAGTCTAGGTTATGTGTCCAGCACAACCTCAATGACTAAGGACAATTTAGTATGAACAACATGAATACATAGTTCCACAATCAAATCACATATTCAATGATACATATCAGATGTTCAAACAAGGACAACTTAATAATATTTATGAATACATTGGGAATTACATCATACATGATTGCCTCTAGGGCATATTCCCAACAAGACCCTCCCGGGAACTTAACGATGCGACCCACGCGTCGTGCAAAGGTGGTACCCCGGGTGCCACTGGTGCGACAGTAGCCCCCGGGCGTGGGCCGGCAACACCCGTTCCCGGGCGAATCCTTCCCTGGTCGGTTGCCGGGCTACGCCCCAACCGATGCGTGGGTCCCAACTTGCCTTGGGCCCGCGTCTCTTCGCCGTCCCCCATACCCCGCCGTTACGAACGGAGTAGTGGGTGCGTGATTTCCGCCGTAACCTCCCCCTTAAATAGGGAAGTTAAGGCCACTCTTCCCATTATCCCCTTGATTAGCAATTATCCCAGCGCACCCGTAGGGTGCGGAACCGGCCATTACCAAACGGCAAAGTGTTATAAAGTTTTTACTGCTGCATCGAGGGGAAAACACTTTGCTCCCCAGCCTTCGTCTGCCATCTTTCTTCGCATCTTGCGCCCAAGAGCTCTTGCTAACTTCTGCCTCCGTTCCCCATGGCGCCCCCCACCACCAGGAAGGGAAAAGAGGGGAAGGCCCCAAGGAAAGTGGCGGCCAGCAAAAGCGAGGCGGCCGCCAAGGCCGCCGCCGACAAAGACCAGAAGAAGCGGGCGATGCGGGCCTCGCTCGCCTTCTAACGGCCTGGCTACAACAGCGAGGTGCTGGCCAAGATCCGGCACGCTATTACCTCCGGATTCAACGAGCACGGGGAGACCCGGATCCTCCCCGCGGACGCCGACCACCAGGAAAACGACTTCCGGGTGTTCGGGCGCTTCATCCTCACCGGACTGGTGCCGCCGTTCTCGCTGTTCCTCCACGCGCTAATAGAGTCGTACCAGCTGTGGGTGGCGCAGCTTCACCCCACGTCACTCTACCTTCTTGCCATCTTCCAATTCCTCTGCGAAGCATTCGTCGGGGTGATGCCGTCGGTGGCGCTGTTTCGGCATTACTTCTACCCCCGGATCGACAACGCGAAACACGATGTCGTTAGGGGTGGTGTTCCGCGCCCGTGACCGGATGAAGTCCGAGTTCATCGTCTGGTCGAGAAGAAGATCGAGAAGGAGTGGCGGGGTGATTGGTGCTGGGTCCGTGTAGAAGACCCTGAGGAGTTCATCCTCCCGCCCACTGAGTTGCCGCAACCCCACACTGGCTGGCGGGACCGGTACCACCGCGACGCCGATCTCCTCCCCATCGTGGAGAAGATCAAGGCTTTGCGGCTGGCGGGGCTCACCGACGTCGACGTGGCGCGCACCTTCATCACCCGACGCGTCGCGCCGCTCCAACTGCGCTCCCGGCCCGCGTGGATGTACACGGTGCCGGGGACAGGACGCGCCTCCATCGCGAAAGCGTGGATCTAGAATCCCTCCAGGTGTGGGTGAAGGGGATCTCCGGCGAGGACCTTCCCGCTACGGGGTTCCCGCCGGGGGTCATCTCCCTCCATGCCGGCGCTGCGGGGCTCAACAACATCGTCGCCTCCTTCCCACCCTACAACGAGTGGGGGTTAATGGATGATACCCCCACTCGGACCCCGCGCGCTCCCATGCCGGTACCTCGCGGGAAGCAGGTGCTTGAGGAGAGCGGGGGCGAGTCGGAGATTAGCTGGCCCTCCCTTCAGTCTTTGGACGACGAGGCGGGCTAGCCTGCTGCGTCCCAGGCAGTCGTTCCTATGGACGACAATGAGGAGGACAGCGACGACGCGCCTCTGATCGTGCGAAGATCAAGGGCGTACGCAGCGGCCGCCGCTACTGTCACGGAGGCTGCGGCAGCATCTGCCCCAACGGCGGCTCCCAGCTCTGCGGCAGCAGCCGCATTAGGGGCGTCTGCCAGTACTTCGGCGGTGACCATACCCGTGGCAGTTGCCGGAGCCCCGACGTTGACCACCCCGGCAGCGACCGCCCGCGACCCGGCGGCAACTACCTCAGCAGCAGGTGCCGGGGCCGCTGCGGCAGCCACACCGGGGGCAGCCCCCGACGTCGCGGCGGCCTCGTCGCCGGTTCCCGCGCCGCCCCGGGCAACGGCAACCCCACGGGCACCCACGGCCCTGCCCGCTCGGGGGGTCTTCCGGGGCTTTGTGCTCCGGCGCAACCCCCCGAGGGTCGATCCACCGGCGAGCGCCAGCAAGAGGGGGAGGGACGACTCCCCACCTGCCGCGCCGAGCAAGAAGGCGCGCGCGGACGCCGGCAGCGCTACCGACCCCGCCGTCACTGGGGCCCGTAGCGCCGCCATCGCACCTGCCGGCGGCCCAACCCCAACGGAGGTGGCGCCGGCAACAGGTACGGCTCCTTCTTGTCTTCTTTGCTGCACTTTCGATTGCCAGTTAATCACACAACTGTAACTTCTCTTTCCGTAGGTGGTACTTCGCCCGCGGCAAGCCTCTTGGAGACCCATGCCGGGACGGAGGAGGAGGTGGAGCCCCCCCCCCCCCCCGCAAGCCCAACGGTGCTGCAAGGTAACCATTCTGAGTCCCCTTGTCCGTCTCCGGGCAACCTCTTTAGCTTCCCACTTCTCACACTTCTCGCTGCTGCAGGCCCGAGCGCACCTGCACCGGGAGCGGGTGCTACTGTGCTTGACCTCGACTCTGACGTCGAGGTCACGGGGATGGCGGAGGAGCCGGAAGCGGCTCCCGCGCCAAGCCCTGCCGCGCCGGCCACGGCGGCTGCGGTGGTCACCGCCTCCACCGGGACGGCATCTGGCGACACGCCAGCGGCCGAGGACGCTGCTGGCGCGGATCCATCTTCCGCTCAACAGGGGGCGGCCCCTGCCGGCGGCGCGGCAACCTCACCAGCCCCGCAGTCCCCGGGCACGGGTGAGGGGGAGGTTGCCGGGGAGGAGCGACCGGACGCTCCGCCGCAAGCGGACGACCCCCCGCCCAGCTACACGGTAGTGGCGGGGGCTTCGTCATCATCCGCTGCCTCCTTCAACACCGACCTCGGCACCCTTGCCGGGATGGCTTGGAATGCCATCACCTAGGATCCGAGCGTCTTTGAGCGAGGGCACCGGTTCCTGGACGCCGTCAAGGACCAGCAACTAGCCTTCGTCACCTCCTTCAACAAGGTGAGGGAGCATCACGCAATCGCCAAGAGCCAGCTTGGCGAGCTGCGGAAAGTCGTGGAGAAGGAGCGACAAGAGCTCTCCCGGCTGCGGGAGGAGGCGCACCTTGCCCAGGAAGCTCTGGAGAATGCCGACACACCGGTCGTCCCCGAGGAGGAGCTTTACCGGCGGCTGGAGGCTCGGCGCGCCGAGCTCCAGGGAGCCCTGGACTCGATGGTGGCGACTCAAGCGGCAACCAAGAAGGAGCACGCCGAGGTGATCGCTGCAGCCCAGGCCCGGATCGACGAGAAGAGCGATCAGATCGCCAACTACCTCGGGGAGATCCAGGGCTTGCGCGTCAAGCTGGAGGTGCGGGTCAAGGTGACCGAAAGCGCGGTAGGCATGGTGGCCTAGCACGAGATCCAGCTCGGCTCCGCCAAGGACAGAGCGGCCCGGCTCGAGACCGAGCCGGCCACTGTCCGGGAGGAGCTCGCCAAGGCCGGCAAGGATAACGCGGTCAAGGCCGCGGAGCTCGCGACGCTGGAGAGCCACCTCCGCAAGGCCAAAACGGCTGCGCACGACGCCCAGCTCCACCACGGCACGCTAATCGGGCAGCGGCACCTGGAGACCGAGAAGCTGCTCAAGATCGCCCAGGCGCTGCGCGACTTGCTGCCCTGGTTCGAGCTGCAGGCCGCGGAGGTGGACGGTACGGACGTCTCGACGCTGATCCCGTTCTTCTCCCACCTGGTGGGGAAGCTCGGGGCGCTCGACGTCTGGATCGCCTAGTTCGGTGCCAACGAGGTTGCCAACTGCGCTCGGGAGGTTGCCGGGACTATCCTTCCGAGGATACACCTCCGGGACCCGGAATTTCCCTTCGAGACGCTGCTGGACGCCTGGTCGGACAGCGAGGATGAGCCTGCCCACACTCAGGCAGTGCGTGGGTTCGTCGACGAGGTGGTCGAGCGGATGCAGAGGAAGCCGGGCCCCGAGCCGTCCCCGGAGCCCCCGGCGGAAGACGCCGGCCGCTAGTTGCCGCAGCCTCTTGCCGGCTCTTGCTGCTTTCTTGTTTATCTTCTTTTGTTTTCACCCTGCAAGTGTGGCGCTTTGCGTCGTTTGAACAATTACAGTTACATTAGCTCATGTAATCATTCGCTACTTAGTTAATCAAGCTTTTAGTTCTGCTTAATCCTTGCTGCCTCGCGGGGTGGACCCCTTTGGCTTTGTGTGCTGTGCTTTGTGTTGCCGGGGACTCGCACGCATCACTCTTGACCTGACCAGGGACCCGGGACGGACCCACAGTGCCGACCTGGGGTCAAGCAGTAGCGGCGAGCCACTCCACCTGCGGGGTAACTACTACAAGCCATGCCCTCCCGGGACGGACCCGGAAGCTGCACGGGGAGCGCACTCCCCCCGCAAGCGTCCTTCTAACACTCTGGCCACACGCAGGTTCTGGGGGCACCCTTAGCAAGGCAGCGTTCAGTTACATTCAGTTCTTAAAGAGTTTATCGTTCAGGTTCAAGCACTTAGCTTCTCGTTCGGTCTCGTGCTTGGAACGTTTGCTTGTACGCCTGGTACGTTGCCCTTGAGAAAGCCCGTTTGAGGGAGGCGGCGGGAGCGCCGCGGCAGGATCGCCGCCGATGTCAAGCGCCGACGACGATGCTCCCGCCGCGTCGCCGCAGCAACCCTCGCCTTTGGAGGAGCCCTTGGTTTCGGAGGAACCTGTCCCGAAGGATGCGGCAGGGACGTCGTGACTTCCTCGCCGCCACTGGCACCCGGGTGGCGAGGACATCACGACGTCCCCACAGTAGCCTTCGCTGCTTGGGGAAAATCTGCGTGAGAGACGCAGCAGAAACGCCGTGGTGGGCCAGAGCGAACGGCAAACGCCGGCACCGGCGCCATCACAGCGTCCTCGCGAGGGCCCTCGCCTCTGGAAGCGCCCTCTGGAGGGGTGCGGCAGGGACACTACGGCAGTGCACCCGTCGGCGCTGAGCGCGGATGGCATGCACTCCCATAGTGTCTCCGCGGCAACCCTCGCTCCTTGCGGAGATACCCTCTGGAGGGATGCGGCAGGAGCACTGCGGCAGCCCTCACCCCAGAGCCGCTCACTAGAGGAGACGTGGTAAGGACACGGCGGCAGTGCACCCGCCGGCACCGAGCGCTGGTGGGATGCACCACCACCGTGTCTCTGCGACGCCCCTCGGAGTGGGCTCGGTGGGGCGATGCGGCAAGGGTGCAATGGCAGTGCACCCGTCGGCGCTGGGCGCCGATGGAATGCACTCCCATCGCGTCTCTGCGGCACCGCCCGCCTTAACAGCCTCTTCCCTGGCTTCGCTCTGAGCCGTTCCATGGCTGGGGCGCGCTTCTTATAGGCGCGGGGGAAGGGCTTGCCACCGCGCGCGACGGCCTAGTGCGGCACCTGTGGCACCCCGCCTCTTGAAGTGTGGTACGGTCTTCGCCACTCCGCATGCCAAGTTGCTGTGGCACCCGTGGCGGCTCCCTCCTGGTTCAAAAGCCTCGGAGTGCGGCGAGTCTCTCGTGGTGCGGTCACTCCACACACAAGGCACCGCTACGCGCCACGGCCCATGGACGGTCCACGAGCATTACAGTGCGCAAGATTCCGCCTTGGCCCTGCACGTTAGATTCTTACCAAACCCAAGCTGCTGCAAAAAAATTCGAAATTCACAAAAACACAGAGCAGTACGGATAATCTCCTGCCTCCCAGCCCCCGGGCACGGAAGGGTCGATGCCAAACTTGGATGTGAGCATGTCATTTCCCAGACGCAGCGACTGCGTGGTGCACGTTGCGGGGAGCTCGCCAACTGCACATCCTGCGATGCACGTTGCGGGAAGCCCGGCAACTGCATGTCCCGTGCTGGAGCGATCCGGCAACGGGTTTATGTTTTCGAGGCTCCGACAGCCCCCTGCTCACAACCAAGTATGGAAAGACACTTCTGTGCATCCAAAGCAGGAGACAGAAGAAGGAGGAACATGCAAAGAAACGAGACAATCTTAAAATTCAGGAAAAAGCACTTATCTTTATTCACAATAACCAGTGGTTTACACTCGGGGGTTGCCCGGCTACACTAGTTGGAGAGGTATGCATCGGCGGCATCACCTGAGGGTCGGGCTCCGCCGCTTCACGGGTAGAACTTGCGCAAGTGCTCAATATTCCAGCAATTTTGCACCGGCAAGCCATCTTCGGTTTCCAGCCGGACAGCCCCCGGTCTGATCACCTGCACCACCTGATAGGGGCCCTCTCATTTCGGAGTCAACTTGTTCCTGGCCTTCATTACTTGTATCCGGTGCAGGACAAGGTCTCCGTTCTCGAGCCCCCGGGGACGGACTCGTCTATCGTGATAACGACGGAGTCCCTGCTGGTAGCGCGCGGCTTGCACAGCAGCCCGGCATCGAAGCTCTTTGATGAAGTTCGGATCGTCGACCCTTTGCTCGTGTTGGCTGGAGTTGCTATATGCGCATACCCGGGGAGATCCGTGCTTGAGCTCGAGGGGTAGCACCGCTTCTGCCCCGTAGACAAGGGCGAAAGGGGTTTCGCCCGTTGCCCGACTAGGTGTGGTCCTGATTGACCACAGCACGGGCTGGAGTTATTCGACCCAGTTTTTCCCGCGGCCTTTGAGTTTGTCAAAGGTTTTCGTCTTGAGCCCCCGCAGCACTTCTGCGTTGGCTCGCTCTGCCTGCCCGTTACTCCTTGGGTGAGCAACGGACGCGAAGTGTATCTTGGTGCCCATGCCCTCACAGTAGGCTTGGCACACCGCGCTCGTGAAATACGTGCCGTTACCGGTGATAATGCTGTTAGGCACACCAAACCGGCACACAATGTTCTTGAAGAACTTGATGGCCGCCTGGGCAGTCACCTTCCACACTGGCTCTACTTCTACCCACTTGGAGAACTTGTCGATGGCCACGAGCAAGTACTCGTAGCCGCCGACTGCTCTCGGCAGCTTGCCGACGATGTCCAGCCCCCAGACCGCGAACGGCCAAGAGGACGGGATGACATGCAGGGCCTGCGCCGGCTGGTTGCTCTTCTTGGAGTGGAACTGGCACGCCTCGCACGTCTTCACCAGCTGCTCCGCGTCGGCCAAGGCCGTGGGCCAGTAAAAACCGCGCCGAAATGCCTTGCCGGCCAGTGCCCGGGAGGCCACAAGGTGGGAACATGTACCTCGATGTATCTGTTCCAACAGCGCGCGCCCTTCGTCTTGTGGCACGCAGATGAGTTTGACTCCATTTGCACGCCTGCGGTAGAGGTTCCCGTCCACCACGGCGTACATTTTGGCTTGCCGGGCCACTCGCTCTGCGGCGACGTCGTCTTCCGGGAGGGCCTCTCCCTTCAGGTAGCGGGCGATTTCCACCGCCCAGGGACGGGTCTCCCTGCCAACGCATGCTGCTATGTCAGCGGCATGGACCCCTGCTGTTGCGGGGTTTCCTTCGGTTGCCGGAGGGGCTTCCCCGGCAACCGGCCTGGGGGCGACTGAAGGAGCCTCCTGCTTGTGGCAGAACACCCCTGCCAAGGGCATCCAGCGCTCTATTGCCATCTTGGACAGCTCGTCAGCCGCGAAGATGTCCTTCCGCTTGACGTGCTCGAATCGCAAACCCTTGAACTTGCGTTCTAGCTTGCGGACTTCCTCCACGTACGGTGCCATCTGCGGGCAGTCGTAGTCCTTGTTAACCTGGTTGATCATGAGCTGGGAGTCCCCGCGAACAACCAGGCGCTTGATGTCGAGGGCGATCACTGCCCGCAACCTGGCGAGCAAACCCTCGTACTCTGCCGTGTTGTTGGTAGAGTTCGGGAAATCGAGTTGGATAGAGAACCTCAACTGGTCCTCCGTCGGTGACTCGATGACGACCCCGGCGCCGGCTCCTTGGAGACTGAACGCGTCGTCGAAGTAGAGGACCCAGTGGCCTTCGTCCAGCCTGCCTGACAGGCTGGTCTACGGCTCCTCCTCTTCTACACTCGTCGACGTCCACTCGGCGACGAAGTCCGCCAAGGCCGCACTCTTGATGCTCTTGGAGTTGGTGAAGTGCAGATCGAACTCTAACAGCTCCATTCTCCACTCAGCCACCCTTCTGGTGGCTTCACGGTTGGTGAGGGCTCGCTCAAGGCAAAACCCCGACACCACTGTGACGCAGCTTGCGGGACGCAAGCAGGATCCCTAGGAGGAGCTTCTGCACCTTCGGGTATCTCATTCGGGCATCGCACAGCACCGTGCTGACGAAGTACACTGGGTGCTGCACGAGCCGCTTGCGCGGTGTTGGGGTTGCCGGCTCGGGGGTGGTCTCAGGGTCCGAGGCGGTTGCCGGGGGCCGCTCAACCCCCTGCCCCACAGCCTCAGTACCCGGAACGTCTTCCTCCCTCTCGGCAACCAGCACCGAGCTGACCACCTGGTCAGTCGCTGCTAGATAGAGTAGCAGCGGCTTGCCCGACTTGGGGGCGACGAGGACGGGTGGCGACTTCAGGTACTGTTTCAGATCCTGGAACGCCGCCTCGGCCTCGGGGGTCCACTCTATCAGGCCCTTCTTCTTCATCACCTTGAAGAAAGGCAGGGCACGTTCGCCCAGCCTTGAGATGAAACGGCCCAGCGCGGCAACGCAACCGTTGAGGCGCTGGACATCCTTCACCTTGCGGGGAGCCTCCATCTTCTCGATAGCTTCTATTTTCCGTGGGTTGGCTTGTATCCCCCTGTGCGAAACCAAGAAACCCAGAAGTTGGCCCGAGTCTACACCAAAGGTGCACTTCTTAGTGTTCAACTTGAGTTTGATCCTGCGGAGGTTATCAAACGTCTTCCGCAGGTCATCAATCAGCGAGTCCCCGCGCTTCGATTTGATGACGATATCGGCCATGTAGGCCTCCACGTTTCGGCCTGGCTGGGGTCCCAAACACTCGCGCAACGCGCGTTGGAATGTTGAGCCCGTGTTATTCAACCCGAAAGGCATGCACGTGTAACACTAGCAGCCAACCGGGGTGATGAACGCCGTTTTCTCCTCGTCTTTGACCGCCATCTTAATTTGATGGTAGCCGGAAAAAGCATCAAGAAAGCTCAGAAAGTCACAACCATCGGTGGAATCAACTATTTGATCGATACGGGGTACAGGGAAAGGATCCTTGGGACATGCGCGGTTAAGATCAGTAAAATCTACACACATGCGAAGCTTATTCCCCGCCTTGGGCACTACTACAGGGTTAGCCAACCAAGTGGGGCACAGAACTTCCCTGATAGCCCCGGCAGCCTTGAGCTTGTCCACCTCTTGCTTGATGAAATCTTTGTGCTCCTGCGCTTGCCGTCGAATCTTCTTCTTGACGGGGCGAGCGTCCGGGCGCACCGCGAGTCGATGCTCAATCACCTCCCTAGGGACTCCGGGAAGATCCGACGGCTCCCAAGCGAACACGTCGGCATTCTCCTGGAGGAAAGTGATGAGGGCGCTTTCCTATTCGGCAGGAAGGTTCGCACCGACGGTGATGGTGCGTTCCTTGTTGCCGGCTTGGAGGGGCAGCCTCTTCACCTTGGCGGCCTCCTCCCGGAGCTTCTGGCCCTTGCCGGGGCACGAGCTCGAGCCTGCGCTTCCCCCGGCAAGCTCTTACGGGCCAGCGCGGGCTTTCTTCGTTGCCGGGCCGCCACCCAGCAGCCGCATGGCGAGGGCGCCCCGGCGAGCTCCGGCCACGGGCAGAACCCGGAGCGCGGAAACACACCCCGCGCCTCGCAACAAGGGGAAAACCCTCCCTCGAGGCGAGGCCAGGGAGACGGAGACCCGGAGGGGTCCTCGGACTCGTCACCCATCATCGCGCGAGGTGACCCGCGTGGCATTTTGAATGCCCGCCAGCACGAGGATCTGCGCCAACGCCTGCAGCGCCAGCGTCGGCGCGAGGTAGAGCGCCCACGCCCGCAGGAGCAGGAAGATGTTCCTATGGGCCTTGAGGACGGCTGCACCGCGTTCACGCGCGAGCTGCGGCGGGTGAGATGGCCCCGCAAGTTCCGAGCGCCCGCGCTCGGTACGTACGATGGAACCGTGAATCCCAAGGATTTCCTCCTGACCTACACGTTGGGGATGCATGCCATCAGCGCCGACGACAAGGTCAGAGCCAACTGGTTCCCGATGATCCTGAAAGGATCAGCGAGAACCTGGCTGCTCAATCTGCCCGCCGAGTGCATCACCACTTGGGCGGACCTGCGTGAGCAGTTCGTGAGCGCGTTCCAGGGTGGCTATAAGCGCCCGGGAACCATGGTGCAGAAGCCGGGAGAGACGTTGCTGAGCTTCGTCAACCATTTCTCCAACCTCTCCTACTCCATCCCTGAGGCGGAGGCTGCCGCCATCGTCAACACCTTAGCCATCAACGTCCGCGACCCCAAGATGCGCGAGAAGCTGAGCACGCATTGGATCCGGACGATGCAGGATCTGTACGCCCTGGCGCACCTGCAAAGGCCTTGCCCGGTGGCGGGTCTGGCGGCAAGCAGGGCGACGAGCGCGAGGAGCGTGTCCAACTCCTCGCCCTATGTCTCCTGTGTCGGCGTGCCCTGCTGCGGTTCGTACCGCACCATGACGCGCGCGGCGATGATGGCCTCCGCCGGAGTTTGCGTGGGAGGCAGCCGGTTTCCAGAGCGGCTGCCGTCCGCTCCATCCCCGGACGCACCTGGGTGCGTGGGGTGTGACCCCGTCCTGGCGCGCCAGATGTCGTCGCACGGGGCTCCGACACCGGAGATGCGCGGGCACCCCCTTTTTAGGTTCGGCAGCGGGCTATGGGGATCGCTCCGGCGGTCGCCGGCGGGACCAATGCGAGGGGCAAGAGCCTACCAAGAACGCATGCACACACTTTTTACCCGGGTTCGGGCCACCTTGCGGTGTAAAACCCTATGTCCTGCTTGTCTGAGCTTGTATTACTGTAAAATCAGCTGCTTACAGGTTGCCAGGGGGAGCCCCCGGGTGGTCTCTTTTTGGCTAAGTGTTCCTGTCTACTTCAGGCTACTGCCCGTGTTGCACTACGAGTTGGCTCTGTAAACAAACCAACGAGCTAATGAAGAAAAACCCAACCAGGAACCCCTGTGAAAAGCGAACCTGAACCCTAATCCAAAAAACCAACCCTTTGACCGTTGACGGAAGTCCTCCTTTTATAGCCAAGGGGATATCACAGGTGCCACGGTGCATGGTTTACAAGTGGTGAGCAAGGAGCTTATGCAGCTCCTCCTCGGTGCGTTGGCATGCATGCATGAGCGCCAACCCCGCTGCTAGGGATCTAGAGCCTAACAAATAGGACTGGACAGCCACTATTCGCCTGACTAGACGGGTAACGCTCCTCATGTCGGCTCATTAAATGCGCCGTGCGCCTCACTCCTTGCCCTGGCGGAACTGCGCACTGGGCGCCTGGCACGCGCCCACGTGGCGTCGCTGCTCTACTCGCTTGGCCCCGCCCTCACGGCGGGAACCTACGCCCGAGAACACCTCCTCCCGTCAAGTGTCTTCCCGAGAGGTGCCCAGGCGGGCATATTCCCCGATGCCCCGCTAGCCCTTCCGGGCTGGTAGCTTGCCGGGCAGCCTATACGTTGCCGCCTGGGGTGAGACCCTCCCGGAAACTCAGTGATGCGACCCACGCGTCGTGCAACGGTGGTACCCGGGGTGCCACCGGTGCGACATTGGTAGAAGAGAAAGGGAAACCATCAGGGCCAGGCGCCCCCTCAGCATAGGATTGAAAAACTACAGATTTTATCTCCTCCTCAATGAATTCCTGGTCCAGGCACTCATTTTCTTCCTCAGTAACTATTTCATCATCAGACCAAAAGGTCTCAGAAAGGTTAATATTTAATCAATCTTTCTTGCCAAAAAGCTTATTGTAGAAATCCACAGCAACCTGAAGCATTTCATCATTATCTTGTACAATTCCAGTGGGTCCTTCTAGGTCCAGAATCCTTTTCCTCCTCCTTCTATGATTTGCCAATGCATAGAAATATGCAGTGTTTTTATCTCCCTCAAGCACATCCCTCTCCCTTGATCTCTGTCTAGCTTTAATCTCCTCATGTCTCCAAATTGCTGAGAGCTAGGCTCTAATAGCCTGCATCCCAGTGTGTTCCTCAGGAAGCAGGGGAGTGGACTCAGACATTATGTCAAGACAATCATACTCAGCAGCAAGCTGCCTTTTGTGTTTCTTTTGGTCAGCTTCCACATTAATACCCCAGGCTCTTAGGAATTTTCTCAATCTTCCAATTTTAAACTGCCATATATCAATGGCTTTAGTACAGGGGCAGGGCAAGTTCCAATTTTGTGAGACTAAAGTTGCAAAACCCTCAATGGAGAGCCACCATTTTTCAAAACGAAAAGTTTTCTTCGGTGGAACAACAGGCATGCCACAGTGCAACACAAGTGGAGTGTGGTCACTGCCAATTCTAGGTAGAGCAGTGAACATAGCCAAGGGGTGATGGGACTTCCAACAAGTGGACATGAAAACCCTATCAATTGATGCCATAATCCTATTGGACTAGTTATTAGACCAGGTATATTGCCTATTGGCCAACTTAAGTTCCATCAAAGCAGAAGAGTCGATCCAGCCATTAAATTTATTGGCCCAAGATAGATTGATGTAACCAGAATTTATGTCAGCAGCCTCTCTAATGAGATTAAAATCACCACCAAAAAGAATAGGAAGAGTTGAGCTAGAGCTCACAGAATGAAGTTCATAAATGAACTCTTGTTTATGTTCTTCATGAGCCGACCCATATATAGACACTACTTGCCATTCAAAGTTATCACATTTGTTCCTAATAGAACAAGAGACAGAAAAGGACAGAACAACACAAGATAAGATACTAAACTTGTCCTCATTAATACCCAGGAGAATCCCCCCAGCAGTAGTAACAGCATGTAAATAATTCCAAACAAAATTGGCATTTCCCACTAAAGTGGCCAGGAAGGCAGGACTAAAGTCCACCTTTTTTGTCTCAGAAAGAGCAATTATGTCTGGCCTAATGGCCCTGAGAGTATTAATCACATGAGTCACTTTATTAGGGTCATTGAGTCCCCTAACATTCCAAAACAGATGTGTCATCATGAATATTAATTGGGATTTTGGAGTTTTTCCTGCCACTAGTTTTCCTTATCCTACCGGATAATTCTCTAGCCTCATCCAGTTCTTCTAACTCAGGTTCAGAATCCTGGTTATACTCCTCACTAAAAGTAGTATCATGTTCCTCTAAGATATCTTCCATAGTAAGTTCAATATCAACAGGGAGGAAAATTTCAGGTTGTTCTTCAGCAAGTTTTTCCATTCTAAGAGTTTCCAGTTGTTTTATTTTAGCAACATTGTAGTGAATATCAGTCATATTAGGTCCTAAGCTCACATTAATTAATTCAGCTTTAGCAATCAAAGAAGTACTGCAGACAGAAGCAAAAGAATGCTTTAGGGCAGTGGATTTACCTTTCTTCTTTTCCAGATTCTTCATTTGTAGTAGTTCCTGAGCCTTGTCCATCACAGTTCTCCCATCCTGTTGGATTCTGGCAGTCTGTTTGACAGGTTGAACAGGGTCCCATTTTTTCTGTCTTTCTTTCTTGAGCTTGACAGCCTCAACAGGAGTGGGAAATTCCCTGTCATTGGAATTAGTAACAGAAACAGCATTGGTAATCACCACTTCTTGCATGTCTTCAATTAATCTGCTCATCACAGGACTGGTTTGAGGGACCTGGACCTCTTCAGAGGTAGTGTTTGCAGGCCCAACAGAGTCAGGGAGCTGGGATAATGCCTCACTAGGTAGCTGTATGTCTTCCTCTGCTGCCATTTCAGTATCAGCAAGCACCTGGAAGCTGTTGGACCAAGCAGGGGCAACATCTCTTTGTGTGGTTTTAGCACCAGTCTTCTTCCCATCAAAGGGGGGTGCCAGAGTAAAAGAAGTGGTTGGGGCTGGAGCACTGCCTCCACCTGAAGGTTTGTCAGCATTGTTATGATCCTCAGTGTCATCAAGTAAGGCATCATCCTCATCATAGTAGTCATCCCCTGGTTCATCAAGATCATCAATCCCAATATCAGTGCTGAGGTGTCCCACTCAACAGTGAAGGACATTGGATAGAACTTTTTTTGAATAGCCATAGCTCTCTCACTTCGAATTTTTTTGGTATTCTTCACAGCAATTTTAACTCTCACCACTGCATACAGGGATTTGAAAATTTTCACCCCGGTCATCATCTAAGAGAAGACCAAAGAACTTGGATATCTGAGCATAACACTCCAGGAAATGTGCTTTGGGGGAATCCCACGAATCTGCAGCCAGAGCTCCTTAAGATTTGCCAAAGCAGGCACTTCACCATCCCAGATAGAGATTTTAATAGTTATCCTATCTGCATCATTACCTTCTCTGAGGTTGAAGGAGGGGAACTCAGCCAAATCGCACACCTTCTTTTGTGGGGGAAAACACACCAGAAATAGATTCCCCTCCAGCTGTCTGATTAGCCATGACCATTGTTGATCCCAGGTTTCGGCCAATTTCAATTCCAAATACTTGCAGGACAGTTTACCATGTATCACAGAAACCACCCCACAGTTTGACATGTTCAGCCATTTGTTAGCTCCTTGATCAGCGACATTGATATTGAAGAAACCAAGACCACTACTCGCACTACCAACATACTGAGCCATCGGAATTCCCTCCCCCCAAAGCGTGCAATTGTTCATATGGTGACCACTCGCTAAGCACATGAAGCAGATTTTAGGTTTGATGCAATTACCAGAGTAGTGTCCCGGATCTCCACAATCGAAACAGACCACATCATGGTACTTCAGGTCCATCGATTGAACTTGGTCCACCACAGCTTGGGGGCGTGGTTTCGGTGGCGGGGGCGCCTGGATCTGTCGTGGTTGTTGTTGGTGGTGCTAAGTTGGTGGAGGAGGGGCAGGCGCCCCCTGAGCCCCCTGCACCACAACGCCGAGATTGGCCGCCACGGATGGGCCGCCCTTTCCGAGCGCAGCTCCTCCCGGGGCCGCCATCGGCCGCTGCCCAATAGGGCGATTGTACTGGTACGGGTTGTTGGGGCGGCGTTGTTGAGGTAGCCCTCCGCCGCGAGAGCGCTAGCGCGTGCACCCTCCATCTCCTGTCTCTTCGCAACCACGGCGAAGGTCTCCTTCCCGTGCTCACGACTGCAGAAATCACGAGAGAAGCTAAACTGCTTCGGAATGGGAGGGAATCGATCCGTGAGGCAAAATCTGTGGCAATCGTGGATGGAGAAGCAACCGGCCTCGAATAGATCACGGCGGATCCACACGGGGCCGGCGGCGACTCCTAGGGCTAGAACCCTAGACTGGAGGGGAGGGCGAGAAGGGACGACCCAGAGTTGGCCATAATACTCTTCCAGATCCTCATCCTCCTCTCTCCATGGGACCCGTCGGTCAGCCCCAGAGCTCGGCCCCGCAACAATGGCAGCCGGGATGTTGCCAGGTGTCGACGATCGAGCGATCGGGCAAGGAATATTCCCCGCGCGCACCGACCGGGGCGTGGGGATAACCATGTACCGCGCCTGACTCGAGAGAGTCCTCGTGGCGGGGGTCTTGTCCCTCCTAACCAGAGAAGCGAACAATCTTCGAATAAGCGGCGGAGCCGCCCTAACCGGCGACGCGATCCTATCGGCGCGAACGGCCTCTTGGAACGCCGAGAGCGAGGGCGAGCCATATTTCACCGCAAGAGGAATTTGAGGTCGGGGCCGATTCAAAAACTACTACTCTTGGTGTAATCTTTTCACTTTACCCAAACCCGGCTTATTAGGACATTTGAGAGTAAACAAGGCAAATTGGGCCTGACGTATTATACCTTTATCCTAAAATCAAACTCTTTAAAATTTAAAATTATAATACAAAGAGGTACTATATCAAATACTATGAAATATATATCCTGACAGTTTCAATAGCACTAATTTTGATCTGTAGATATTATAAATTTTTCTACTCCCTCAGTCTCATATTAAGTGACAAAATTTGACTGACAACAAAATCATAGAACAGTTCGAGAATTACGTTAGCTAACTTGGAAAACGTACTTCGTGAGGTAACACGTACCGGTACTGACGATGACGTCCCCCGTTCCGCTCTCTCTCCAAGAAAGAAACGGAGGCTTGCGGGTCGCCAGTTCGCCACGCCCACTCGGGTCCATGTTTTAGCCGCCACCGATCCGACGGGCCGACCAAAACCCTAGCCGTCTCACCGCCGCCGCAAATCTTAAACCCCCAGCGTGCGCCGGACCAACCTCGCTGGCGGCTGCCATGGCGTTCACCGCCCGCATGAAAGACCTCATGAAGAAGTACGGGAAGGTGGCCCTCGGCGTCCACGTGTCCGTCTCCGTCGCCTCCGTCTCCGGCCTCTACGTCGCCATCAACAACAACGTCGACGTCGACGCCCTCTTCAACAAGTTCGGCATGTCCACCGGCGTATCCGGTGAGGCCACCACGGCCCCCGCTCCCGCCACCGCCGACGTCGTCATCGGCCAGGAGCCGCCGGAGCGGCCGCGCAACCGGACGGCGGAGCTCGTGGCGTCCAGCGGCGGCACGCTCGCCCTCGCCGTCTTGTGTAACAAGGCCCTGTTCCCCGTCAGAGTACCCATCACCATCGCGCTCACCCCTCCCATCTACAGGATCCTCGCCCGTTGGAAGCTCGTCAAGACCTGAGCTGTGAGCCATTGACTTCGCATTCCCCTTTACGAGTTCATCATCACCTAATTGGAGTCAGAAATCGATGCAGCTTTTGCCTTGCTTATGTTGGCTTAGCTGTTGACTACTTAATTTAGTTGTGAGAGTGTCTGTGATTTATAATAATGCCATTGATAACTTTGCAATGGAATTGGGTACGAAGTATCAATTTGAAGAATCTGTTTTTTCATTTGTAGAATCCTTATCTAATTATCTTGTATGGCGCTGAACAAATTGCAGCATTACACTGTTTTGGATCTTGATGTCAATTCCTCTTTTTAGGCAGTTTTTTGTAATTAAAATTCAGTTCAGATACAACAGCATCCACATTGTAGTTGTCTCATTTCTGTACAGGCTAAAGTACTCTGTTGTAATTGATTTGAATTATGTGCACCATTGCCAATGAATCAGAAATTATAACAGAATTTTGATCGACTGATTACAGCCAAGTCCAGATTCTAGCAGCTCAACATGTTTGTATTACTAATACTTGACACACTACCAGGCCAGTTCACCAAACAAACACATTTAACCTCGATTAACCTGGCCGAGCAAAAAGCACCAACATCTCAAGACTCTGTCCAGACAAAAAACACCAACATCTCAGATCCTGTCCAGGCTTAACTTTTCTCAGGCATGGTGTCCAGGCTTCAAACCAAACAGGCTGCTGAACATATTTTATTTATAATTGTAGTGTTCTCGGGCTTACTTCTTGTCATGCAGCAACCTTGTTTTTTCTCATTAGGCATAGTGCAGTTAGTAACTTAGCATGTACTACTTCCATTCCTAAATTTAAGATCTTCTAGCTTTGTCCTTGAAGAGTTTGACTAGGTTTATAGAAAAATGTACTAATATCTACAATATCAAAGATATATATCATGACGGATTTAACAAAACTAATTTAGAGTTATATATGTTGATAGATTGTTCTTTAAACTTGGTCAAATATTAAGAAGTTTGAATTGGGACAAGGCTGGAACATCTTATATTTAGGAACGGAGGGAGTAAATGTTATGTGAGTAAAAATCTATTTCTGTTCGGTCAAAGTAGATCTATAAGTACGGCAAAGAAGTTCAATGCAAACGTAATTATGTTTGCAAGCCAGGTTTAGACACCCTCAGAGTCAACAATTGTCCAGACTCAGACATCTGAGTCCTGACAATCAGAGCCCAACCGTGGCGTTAAATGAACACTTAGTTGTTTTACACCTATTTTAGTGGAAAATAAAAATAAACAATGGACCTCCCCCATCAATTTCCATTAAAGAAATTGTCATAAAGCTCTTACAATTGTAGTGAATAAACCTATAATTTCATGGACATATATGTTCTCTATATTTCAACAGCTATTCCACACTGGCCTCCATATGTTGTTTACCAGTGTGGTTGCTTGTTTAATGCAGTAGGATAAACCTGAAAATTTTAGCTTTACTTGCTGTCATCATGTTTAATTATCAAATTCAGCTTTTCATGTGAAAAGATTATACTGGATCTATGCTTCCGCAGAATACATAAAAGTCTGCTCGGCGCTTGTACTCATGACATTACTTGTTCTTTTTTTTTAGGCATGACATTACTTGTTCTTAATCTTACAGGTGTTTCGTTGCAAGTGCTGTGGTAGGTTGCTGCATCAAGGATCCATGGTCTACCTCCTGCTATGGAGCGACATTGTAAATTACTCCATGCTGCTTTTTGGTGCACTTGCAGCAAAGTTTCACATCTGGGAACTCTTGTGTTTTTCTTTGAACTGAAGGCAGCACCTCATTCTCTGACCTTGTAACATCTACAAATACCTGTAGAACAAAATAAGCACTATGACTAATGCACGAACAACAATTTACTGGTAGGCTTTGCGGAAATGGTGATCTCTTGCTGTTTATCAATGTTTGGTTTGTCACGACATGAACTGAAATCACGTACAGCTCTTCTTTTGTTTAAGAGATGTGCTTTGTAACAGCTGCGATATGATCTGTTAACTGTTATGTTTGGTTTGTCATGACATGAACTGAAATCATTTACAGCTCTTCTTTTTCTCAAGATCTGTGCTTTGTAACAGCTGTGATATGATCTGGTAATTGTTATTTGCACACGAGCCAGAGGTTAAACCTGTGAACTATGGTCGTGTGCCTTTGTTCAGAAACGCACACGCATTGCATCAAGATTGGTGCCTACCCGACACAGGTTCATATGGATCCTCCGATCCACTAGTACAGGTCTCCTCGTCCTGCTCCTGCCCTTGTCCATCCACGCCCTGCCTGGCTGCCTTCCCTCTCAGGGTCGCCGCCGCGTGAACGGCGCCAACGTCCGGCCTGCCCGGAGCCGCCGCTGCATCCGACCAACTCGACCGGCGGAAACATGATCGTCTGCGTCGCCGTCGTCGGCCACCAGGTCAGGACCCCTCCCTCTCTCTCTCTCTCTCTCTCTCTCTCTCTCTCTCTCCTACCCCCCTACTCTCTCGCTTCAGATCCCCCCAATTATGCGAGACTACGAGAGTTCTGAAGCCCTGATGTCCCCGTCTCGTATGCTGCTTTTGCTGCAGAACAACCCGCTGTATCTGCAGAGCTTCACGGAGGCGGACGACGCCCTCAAGCTCCACCACGTCGTCCACTGCTCCCTCGACGTCATCGATGAGCGAGGTAGGCGCCTTTACCACCCATCGTGATCCAGATCTATGTATTTCTTCCTGTCAGGTGCGCTGGAGATAGTTCATCTCCGACCCATCCCCTGTCAAATCCTTGCTTAAGGCATTGAAATCTAGTTTCGAATGGTCAACACATGTCGATTATATGCCAGATTAGACAAGTGATCTACCTTGAGTAATAGGAACAGTTTCAAATCCATGCTCTATAAGTACAAAAATTGCAATCGACTTTCCTTTCTTTTTTACAAGGCTTTCGATGTGCATGGTGCATAGAGCCATGGAAGTTTAAAAATAGAGCCTATCAGTGTAGTGGTTGCATCCATTTCATTAGAACCAATTCACATTGTTCTTTCTTAAATTATTTAGAATGCAGCCATCAAAGTTTGCGGTTGCGGTCCCTTGTATCAGCTATCTTACTTGTCTTCACGTTAATTATGTTGGCAGTCAACAATCCTAAAAGGAACGCACCTACACTGAATGAGACATTTTTGGGTCTTCTATATCCGACTGAGAACTACAAAGTGTAAGTTCCTTCCCAGTTTTTGGTTATTACCTAGTTTTACTACTACCTGTCTGCAGTAAGGAGATATTTTACCCTGCAGCAGTATATTGTTTTTCAAGTGAGAAAGAATCAAATAGTTATATGTACATATAGATTCTGAAATGTGTTACTCCGTAGTTCATTTCTAATATTGCCAAAGTTATTGTTATTGCTGGAAGCACTTGCCGCTTTCGGCCGCAACCGAATTCATAAACTATGAAAATTTATTAAATATGCAGGTATGGCTATTTGACAAACACAAAGGTCAAATTTCTAATGGTCACAACTGATCTCGATGTCAAAGATGCAGATGCCCGAAATGTAAGCTCTTAAACTGTTAAATTGCACCGTTTTGAAATAAAACTTGTCAAAAATAAGAATTTCATGTGTATATTCTTCTTTCATGGCATAGTAAAGTGCAAGTATTGAGATACTCCCTCTGATCCTAAATTCTTGACTCAAATTTGTCCAAATATGGATGTATCTATTCTTAAAAAGCATCTAGATACATGTAATATTTCGACAACAATTTAGGATCGGAGGGAGTATTTGGTTTGGAGTACAACTGTTGCTCTGAAGGGTTTGCTTTTCATGCTGATTCATACCTTCTGTCCATCCATCTTCTGTATAGGCCAGAGCCTCAAGTTTGAGATGATGTGTGTTAATTTTTCGAAGAATATAATATCCTCTGTAACACATATCCTAAACACTGGAATAATCGTGCCATAATTTCTGTCTATATATATGATTTGCGTCTCACGCTTGCTTTGCTGTGTTAAAATAGGAATTCCTAATATGTTCATCCCTATTTTCTCAGTTTTTCAGGAAGTTCCATGCCGCATACGTAGATGCTGTTTCAAACCCCTTCCACGTTCCAGGAAAGAAGATCGCCTCAAGAAGCTTTGGCGCAAGAGTAAGCACCATAGTGAAATCCTTCGGTTCGGGGACAACCGTTTAAACACCACTTCTTCCGAGCTCCCTGGAATCAATCATCGTGCACTTTTCCCCTTAACTTGCGATCTAAACCTCCACTGTGTACCGCGTATATGTTGAACAAGACTCTAGTTTGATACTCGAGGAAGGATATATCATATATGGCTGTTATTGATCAAAGATTGTGCATTTCTCTTCTTCTTCGGTGTATTGCACCTATTCTCCATTCAGTGCTGTTACTTCCATTTTCTGCCAGTGCTGGTGTGTTCGGCTGCTGCCCGCTCGTGTTTCCTTTACTTGGCTGCAGACAGCAATGACTCTTTTCCGAAGCAGCGGGGATGAGTTCCAGTGCATGTCAATCAATGGCATGCCAGCAGCTGCACTGCAGAGTTTCCCTGCTTGCATCACCAAGTAAATTCTGACGAAGATGCTATTAGCTCTTTTGCTTTCATCATCGGATGGATATCATGCGTGTATCCACAGCAGGTGTTTGATAGACTAAAATCACAGCAAGAGTTCCCAGCAGGGCGTTCATCCGTAAACTTTTAAGCGCAACCGGCGAGACCTGTGTGGCCACGCCCACACGCACGATGCTTCGAGGCCTGGGAGGAACTCTTGCTGTGATTTTAGTCTATCAAACACCACTGTGGATACACGCTCTGCCGACACGGCGCGTAGCTGTAGTAACCGCCGATCAGACAGACAATGCTGCTTCTTCTGAAACCGTTTGTTTGTTGATTGAACTTCTGAAACCGGTTAGCTTCGTGTGGGATGACGGCCTGACGGGATCCATGCATGTGGAACTGGACAGTGCGGTCTCGGCCACATGATCTGTTTTATCGGACGTACGGGGGAGACCATTCACGGATCAAGATTATACAGGACTTGGTTATTTATGTGAAGGCTTGTATGCGTCCATTGTTTTGAGCATTTTCCAAGCACTTTGCGCTTCCGTCTAGAAGGTGTGCGCGCTGCAGACTCTGACCGCTCACCTTTGTGCTTCCGTCTTCGCGAGCTTGCCAGGGTTCTGTAACTTCAGAATGAGTTGGGTCGCCCGGTCTGGGAATGTGCTGGCACACAGTCTTGCACTCTCTTGCCCAGTTTGCTAGGGAGAAGGTGTCGTCTGGCTCGATCCTGGGACCTGTCCTGGACGCTCTTGATCCCAATTGATCCTAGCTAGAGGCTACTCCCAATTTGGTGAACTGTTTTTTTGGTGGGCTGGTTGATTGTGAAGTGTTGGGAAAAACTTTCTGGTCCGTTCGATAGATAATTAGATAGTATATCATGAAGCCTTCTCTACGTCCACAGGTTTCATCATAAGCTTACATTCTTCACTTCAGAAATTGTTGTTGGCGTTATTCTCTTAGGGGCCGCTAACTCTACCATCTTACGTGCACCTTTCCATGTATGCTAGCTGATTCTCTGGATCTTTATTCTTGTATCTCAAATCTTCGAATACAAGGATCCATGAACGACAATTTTGAAAGGGGCATTCCTGTAAATAACGCATGCATTCTGATCCACTTTGCCATTTGGGATAATAGCTCATTTCTTAGTTTTTACAATATCGAAGAACAACAACAAATATTAATTTACATGTTACTGTTAGTATCACATAAATATCCTTTTGGGGGTGATTTAAAATTAACACCAATAGGAATGCCAACATATCGGAAATTTCTATCCTGACAAACTTTGGCAATATGACACTGCAATGCTTTCTTTCACGAACTTTCATGACAAAATGCTAGTTGCCTTGTAACACATACACGTTTTCAGAGGAGCAACATTATCCTGTTTTTTCCTCTGGCTACTAGTAAGATGTTTCAGTTCGTCAAGTCCCTTGTCTGCTCATGCATGGATTCAGTAGGCAGTTCAAAAGGTCGATCTATTTGGGAATCTTCAGATTTATAATTATTTTGAACTCCAAAGCATTTAGTCGCTTGCTATGCCCTTCGTTGTCTCTGGGTGCCATCCTTTTCCTGCATTTTCATGCACATAAGCATAGCTCCGACAAGTTTTCATGCTTACAAATGTTGTAATGAGGTGCTGAATGTTTACAGATTTAGCCTAATGATAACACAAATAACTCCAAGGTTCTAGCTTACCCAAAAATAAGGAGAAGTCAAATCTCTCTCTCTCTCCCATCTCCCAGTTTTTCGTTTAGAGAACTCTGTTGAAGTTTAAGTTGAGGCCGAGATGATTTGTGCGTGCATGTGTCTATTTTTCTTGGCCACCTGTTACATCTTGGAGTCCAACATTCTCTAGTGTTCAATTCGTTCAAACACATATATGGCTTGGAAGAATATATAGAAATCTTCAAGATAACATGAACCAGACTCATAGAAATGCTTCTAATTAAAATTAATCACGACACAAAAATTCATAATGTAGACTCCAAATCATACCACATTGTTTATCACTAGATGAAGTAGACTGAATAGTATTATCGATATCGTACACCACATATATATTCTCGTAGCAATATCATTTGCACAATGAGAAAGGTTAAATTAAGTATAAAAACCATCTAAAAATCTGGCCCAATACTGAATAAAATGGCTTGAAATGCCAAAAACACACATCTTCCCTTACCAACCTTCCATCTATACTCCATCTTAGCAACTCTACCTTTCCCAACCCATTACCATATACGGATTGCCAGATATTTCTTTTACAATTGTTGCGTTCTCAGTCTCATATTTGTAATACAGATTATATATTTTTTCCAATTCCTACCATCACCTAAAAAATATATATCTATCACAACAGTATACATATCTATAAGCCAGAAACATATACAACTTTTTGATTTTAGGAACTCTTAATCCTTACAATATTTGTTTTCTGCAGCATGGCATCTAAGGAAACCCCCATGGTTATATCCCAAAGATAATTTGCTCGCAGGCTCATGTCACCAAGCACATAGAAAGCTATTCCACATATCTTTCTTTTTTTCCTGCTTGCTAGACATATACGTACTGGTGCTCCAAACCTCAAGCTAGAAACTTAAGCTAATAGCTACGTTGTTAACACTAGAGTCACTAGACGAATCCAACAACAATGAGCAGTTTCACAAAGCCATTATCTTGAATCCTTCGCATCGTTCTTGTCAGTGGATATCATTGATCGAGTTCAGATAAACCTGAAGAAAGAAATAATCAATCTCTCTATCTGCAACATCATAGCTTAAGTTGAGATCAGATGGCAGGCTAACTATGCATCTTATGCTCAGGTACCTGACTGTGATGCATCGAACGGCTGGATGCAAGAATGAAGCTCTTTCACGCCCATCTCCTCCTGGATGCGTGTGGAAGCTTCTAGAACATTCCGTTACCCCGCACCATTGCTTCTGCTCCGCATCAGCTATCTCGCATGCAAGAAATTGATTGGACTTGCCTAAATCGACCAAATTAACCAATATGGCCGGCGGCGTTAGTACGGAACAAAGCTCGCTGGAGTATGAAACGGCGGTGATCGCCCTGCCGGCCGGCGCGGCACCGGCTATCTCCTCCACCATTTCTGCTCTCTTGTACACAGCAGGCAAACATTTTTCCTGCCACCACGACCAGGTGAATACTGGAAATTGGGCTCCCAGATCAGTGCGCCTCGCCGCCGCCCAAATCAAATGAACACAGCTCCAAAATTCAAGATCGATCGGCTTGAATCCCACTGGCACGCTCCTCGGAATAGTTAATTGCAAAAATTGCATGCAAACACGCTTGCGCATCGATCGGCTGCGGCAGGGCGCCGGCCGCACAGTACAGACTACAGAGTCGCAAGCGTCGACGGCGCGAGCTACCAAGCCGAATCCAATCCATCCATGGCCGATCCCCATGGAGATCGATCGGCCGCCCCTTCTCTAATCCTCTTCGCCCCAGAGATCATCAGCAGAAGGCGATCGACCGAGAGATCCAGCTACCTAGAAGTCTAGAAAATACTAGAGCTACCGCACGATCGAGTTCAATCAGATCAGAAATTCAGAAGCCGCCATGGATGAGACGAACACAAGCAAGCAAGCCCCAAGTCTTATTGCGAAATATTAAGCTTTTACAGCGAGATCGATCACAACTCCTCCACGTCTAGTCCAGCGAGAGGATCGAGAGGACTGCAAAGATCGAGCGCAAACTCGAACTACGAGCTACCCCCCAGCAATCCTGTTAATTACAAGAAGGTCCCTCTCCTCTCTCCCTCTCTCTCCCTACCTCGTCTATTCCTTCTTCTTCTTGTTCTTCCCGCTGCTGCGCCCTCCAATTTCCTCCGTCGCGTCGTAGATCTCGGCGATCAGGCGGTAGCGCTTCACCCTCCGCTGGCTCCCGGCCACCTCGTTCTCCTCCTCTTCCTCCCAGTCGTCCTCGCCGCCTGCAAGGAAGACCACCGGCGGCGGGGCGTTCACGGAGCGAGGCGAGGAGGAGGACCCCGCGGCGAGCCCGACGCGGGCGGCCCTCGTGCTGCCCGACGACGCGCTGCTCTCGCTCAGGTGGATGAGCTGCACCGCCGCTTCGAGCTCTTGCGCCGTGAAGGCCTCCTGCTCCACCGGCGCCGGCGCCGGCTTCTGTGGGGTTTTCATGGCGGCGATTGGTGTGGGTGGGTTGCCGGGGACACGCGTCGGCTAATTTCGCCCTCTCTTACCTCCGGCGCCGGCTTCTGTGGGGTTTCCCTTCTCTGTCCCTTGTTTTTCCTCTGGCTTTCGAGGGGCCTGGTTTATATAATGTTTGTATTTCTTCTTCTTGTTTTTTTAGGCTAGGTTTAATTGTTTTCCTAGGTGGCTCGCGTGAATATCATACGTACTACACCTTACCTTGGGGACACTGACATATTAGACCCATATACGAAGGCTCCACATGTCAGTGAACGCACATTAGGTGCATATATATATGTGTAACCGGCGGTTTCTCTAATGGAAATCGGTGGGAGAGCCACTGTTTCAAAAGAAAGAAAATGCGGCATGCACGTGAGAGGATTCGTGTCCCGCATAAATATCATCCAGCCTGGAGTCCAGTAAGTCAGAGGATTCGTGTCCCTCATAAATATCATCCAGCCTGGAGTCCAATATGACTAGAGAAAGTATTTAAAACCATTGTTACCGTTGGGTGTCGAAAATATGCAGTGCGGCAATTGCGTTTTGGCAAGTTTTTCACACCTATAATTGTTGTTACCGTTACGTATTCACACTTACTTGTTGTGTACACTATGATTCAGATGACTTTTCACACCCATAGTTACCACTATGCCCAGATCGTAATATATACCTCGTATGCCAATTGTTTTGCGTGAGTTTTCACACTTGGTTGTTACCGCTACATATTCATGCAACTTACTAGATCAATTACTGCGATAGCATTTGAGCTGGTCATCGCACATGATGTTGTTCTCGACAACAACAAGAGTAAGGGTGCTAATGCTCGATGTCACAAGTGCGTAAAATAGGGCGTATACGATGGTCTTATAGCGAAGGTCGCCGTATATTTGGACAAGTTGACACGTCGATATTTTTTTAATAGGTTCGGTCGACCCTGTGGGTACGACTTAGTCCATTGTTAGGAGAGGCTTCGAGGGGGGGGGTCGTTAGCCGAAGTGGTTAGGGCGAATTGATCTGCCCAAGCCGCTTAGCACGAGTCCCGAAGAAGCCATCTCTAACGTGGACCGAGCTAGTGTTTCCAAGTTACGAGGGTCGGATACCCTTCGGGATCAAACCCGAGCCCTCTTCGTTCGAGTCCGGACCGAGATGGTCTTTCCAGAATCTCAAAACTAGAGCTCCTTAGAGGCTCTAGCCCTCTCCTCTTGAGTTTATTTAAGTTGAGAGTGAATGATACATAGGCCCTCATGGTGGGTATTTATAGCCCAGCGGTTCATGACAAAAGATCATGGCTATCCTCAAGGGAGAGAGAAAAGTCATTGGTCCATAATTTTGGTGTGCACCAAGTGGGAAAAAGAGGGGATGGTTTGGAGGCTTGGTTCATTTATTTTCTTGCCTCCCACACAAGCCCTTGCACAACTTTGATATGGTTTGGAGGTTTGACTTGTTGACTCCCTTCGACTAGCGCCTTGTCCGCATGCATGTGCCTCGTTGGCATGTTGACCGGTCTTGGAAAATGTTAACTTAGTCTTCGCCACGTACGATTTATGCCCGACCCATACAAGGGTTTTATTTTACCACAACAACACTCATTGTTAATTGCAGCTACATACAAGTCAGACTATGTGACGATAACTACAAATAACAGTTTCAGGGCGAACAACCTTGCAGATTTAAGCAACTTATTTTAGCGTATACAGCGACCTTATGAGCCAAGGTCATTGTACACTCGACAAGATTGAGACACCGAAGCTTTTTGAATAGGTTTGGTCTAGCGTGCGACCTAGTTAGTCCTATGCAGTGAGAGGCGTCGAGGGAAAAAGTTATCCTCAAGCTTGGGTCGAACGGGGATATCTAAGCTACGAGGTTATGAATTCATTGGGGGCCACTCAAGCTCAAGTAAAACATGGCTTCTCGAGCTATGAGGCAAGGATACCTTCAGAGTCCTAAACCTTTTCTCTTATGTCGAGTTTGGGATCGAATTAACGAGAACGGCTCTCTCCAGGTCAGTTTATTGATATTCCAAGTGAGAATGAATCACATCCCCCTGGTGGGTAGTTAGCTAGATATATATGTTAGAGCATCCATGACAAAGGACCAAGTCTACCCTTGGAGGAGAGAGAAAGTGAGGCAAGAGTGAAAACTCGATCCATACTTTATGCCGGACCAAGCGGGTGAGGGAAATGGTCCACGGTGGACCATTTGGCTTATCCACTCACTACTACAAAACACTTTAACCCTGCAAGTTTCATCACTTGACGCAACGAAGGAAAGCATCAGTACAGTCAAACACGGCTGACATGTCAAACGTAGGCGGGTTAGAGATCACAAACTTTCTCTAACCCTAGTTTGCCCTAAAGTAGCGTCAAAGAAGTGCTGACACTTCTGATTCATAGTTCTACTAACGCTTTGTTAATTATGAAAGGTCAAAAATGTGAAGAACTCCTCTGATGCTTTGCCCGTGCGGAACTTCAGAGACCATGGGCAACGTATTTAGTGACGCTCTTCTGGTTTGGCCTGTCAGAGTTGTGATGCCACTGCTCAGACGCATCAGAGAAGGCTAAGCTGGAAACGTTAGAGATCATGATATTTGCAAATATTTAGAGATCATGAATTATCATTTTCTTTTTAGTCGACACACAATCACAAGCTAGTTAAGCATTCCGCTCAGTGATTAATCGGATCAATGGCACTACAGACCAACATAAGAGGTAACACTACCATAATGGCCACTGATAGTTCACAAATAATCATTCATGCGCAGATTGATGATGTTCAGACACGGATCGACCGAAGCCGGCGCGTACCTAGCTAGCTTCATTTGTTGATTTTGTGCAAAGGAAATGCTTTCTTGCTTACTAATACGGGGGAGCTTGGTGGAAGCCAATGGGATGTCGAGCTCGGGAAGCAATGCCATTCTTTGCAACAGCACACCTACGTCGTAGGAACTCCATAGCAAAAGCCAAAAGGGGATAAATGGATCCATGATTAGTTCACTCCATAACCTCCATTTCCTCCCTAATTGCATGGTTGGTAAATCGCACAGGTGTCCGATGTGAAGGAGACCACTAGCTTACAGTTTCTTGATAAAAATGTCATATTAGGTGGTGTAAACTACGTGTTAGATAGATTTAACAGATATACAAGAAACACATGTACTTTTTGTTCGGCGTGTTGGCAGTTACTAAGTAATAATGGAGATTGTGCTGAGAAGCAATGCATGATTTGGCATTCCTTGCAATTAATTGTGTGTATGCATGCACGAAAAACTCATGACTTGGGTCTACTTTGTGGAAACAGAGCAATTTTGTATCTTTGTATGCACGTTCCTAGTAGCTAATACACTAATTAGTTTGACACGCGTTTCCAGTCAATATCATAATTTTTAGAGGAGTTTCCGGTGCCAAATCAGATGAGCATGCCCTGTCCCCTGGAGGAAAGTTTTGGGTGGTAATGAATAGCCAGAGTTTTCAGTCAAAAAATAATATCCAGAGCTCTTGGGTGGTTATCCAGTTGATATCTTCCTAGTCATGGTCATGTGTATTTGGATTTCTCAGCAGCAACAACAAAATATATCTTTTCTATGCCAACACAGAACCATGATTCTGTCTTGGTACGTGGTTCGAGATAGCATGACTGATGTGTAAGCGTGACAATTCACATCAACTACGACAGTGCTGAGTGTGTAGTTCTCGTGTCGTGCAGGGACGAGGTTGCCCTTGATCTTGGTATCAGTGTTGTGTTGCCGCAACTTTCGTGGAGGGTCAGCTTCTTCGTCTACGTCGGAGCGTCCCGTGTCGGCTCCTCCCATAGCAGTCACGGTTTCTTTTCTTCGATTTTGGTGGGAAGCAGAGTGGTGTTTGGGCCTGTGCTTGGTTCTGCTTGTGTTCGTCGGGGATTCCCCCAATGGTCTCCAGTGGCCGTGATTTGTTTGCCCCTCTAGAACCGGCACCAGAGGTCATTCACTGGAGCTCCATTCTGGTTTAGTGACTGCGCAACTCCCTATTTAATTAATGAAAAATAGGCAAATCTTTTGCATCGGTTTCAAAAAAACAATTCACTTCAATGGGATATACAGTTTGCACATACTTTGCAAAACTGTGTGACAAGCAACATATCGAAGTCAGATCATTTCAGGATTGATACTAACATGTTACATCAGTTCCTGAATATTGTAATCCCCAAAGTGTGTGAGCTGACCCATTTACATTTAGCGTGCTACATTTAGTAACCCTGGTGTAGTGGCCGGTCACAACGAGTGTGGCAAATGACTCAAAGACATTCCGCATACAATACGACTTCAACATATCATTTCTTCTAAATGCATTTGATGTTTAACTTTAAAAAAATCACGTTTGTAAATCATCACACCTCCAACATATGGCATTTTGTACGATTTTTTTGAAACTTTTAAACATGATTACCATGGAATTTGCACCGTAAGAGTGGTTTTCACCGGATACGCCGTCATTCAACTTTATATAACACCATCAAACGCGCTGCCATGCACAATCTACAAAGGTGTGATTTACTGACAATTGTCCCCACTAATTATTTTTATTTCTTATTCAGAAATGAAAGATTTATTGCTACCTGGCCTTTATATAGAGGATGCACACAACCACAGATTATTATAAACAAAGATTGGCTAAGAATAATGAAAACATGATTACAAGAAAAAGAAATGACCCAAAAACATGCGACACAACGTCTCCTTCATCTTCCAAAGCAACGTATTGGAGATTATGCATGCACCCCGACATTGTTGTATCAAACCAACGAATGGCCCCGTATCAAGGATTTTCATCCCAAGGTTAGCTGAGTCCAACCAATGAATGCCATACATTGACCACCGAGACAACACCTTCATCAAGGAGACGACACACGTACGTCATTGTTAGAATTCAACAAGTGAAGGCCAGGTTTTCACCCTGGAAAAGCATAGAACAATGTTTGAATCACCAAAATCGCCAGCTTCCGTACGCGAGCTATATTATTGCAACAACCATGATGGTATCCTCTAGGGCGGGTGGATCACGACCGAAACTCCTCCCACACATAGATTGGCTCGGCTAGTTAGGGATCTCGACATCCTACTAGCATCGAAAATTACAAAATTGGCGGACCTCCACAAGATGAGGGGTAATTGCCTGCACCAAGCACGCCTTTGCATCGTCATTGCACCACCCCCCACATGGACCATGCACAGAGGATTGGTCACTGATCAAGGGTTGTTGTCGTTCTATCAAGCACCAGATCAGTTCGCCAGTTTGGACTCTGTACCTAGGGCCTAGCATCTACTAGCAATCGCCGACCTCAAGTGAAGTTGCGCCTCCTTTGACCCAAGACATGTGCGTGAGCACCACGAGACTCTAATCCTGAGGACAAAAGTAGCCTAATTAACCGACCAAACTTATTTCAAACAAATGAGCTAGTTTTCCAAAATGTTGTGTCATTTTAAAATTTTAGTTCATTTGGTTGAACTAAGGAGGATCAAAGGGTACCCTGAGGGTCACAATTTTGCAGCTCTAATTTTCAGGACATCCAAAATCGCTGGCGGGTGCTTGCAAGCAAACTACGCAGAGTGGAGTACTCCGTACGCACTACCCACACATGGATCGATTGATCAACTCCCATCTTTTCAAAATCAACTGATTACTACCTCGCGTCAATTAGCCTACCCGCTTGGACAAAGCTGCTCCATACCTTGTGCGTAACTAAAGAGTAAAGACCAAATTCGAAATTCAAATCGCACTTGAGGCAACGCCAAAAAATACTTGTAATGATGCGGGCAGTTGGGAACGTGGGAAGTACTACTAGTTGAGTAGTGCTCCGATAATTCAGATTCAAATTCAAAACGGAGAAGCGCCAAGTGACCAACTTCTCCTTCTTCTTGCTGTACGAGCTGTGGTTTCCTCTTGTCGTCTTGCGTTTCTCTTCTCTCTGAAAATTAAGATGGCGTGCCAGCTAAGAAGGGAGGCGGACTTAGCGGAAACAACCCTACGACAGCCCCGTAATTACACAAAAGCTCCTTCTCCTCTGCGAATACTAATCTCTGTAATCTCCGTCGTACCTCGTCGCCTTCCACGACGACGGCGGCGGCGGCGGCGACTCGTCTTGCCGCCTCTTCCTCTTCTTCTTCGCGGCGGCGGGGTTCACCGGGCTCGTGGCGGCGTAGAGCTCGGAGAGCAGCCGGTACCTCTTGGTCGCCCTCGTATCCATCTCCACCGTCGTCGTCGTCGAACCCAGCGGCGACCCGCTCTCCTCGACGACCCGCTCCTCCTCCTCCTCCGCGGCGAGGTCCTCGGAGCACGAGCTTTCCGACCGCCAAGAGCACGTCGTGGTAGTCGCCGGCGACGCCTCCGCCTCTCCCACGCTGAGCTGCAGGAGCAGTTCGGCCGCCGCTAGCTCCGCCGCCGTGAAGAGGCCGCCCCCCAACATCCAGAGCTCCGCCAGCCCGCAGCCCACGGCGAGCGACGTCATGGCTTGCGCCCGCAGGCAGGCAGCGGACGGTTGAGGCTTGAGGGGGACTGAGGGAATCCCAAATACTCGCGGACAGCCCGGCTGGGACGGCCGGTCGATGTGGAAGATCGAAACGGGACTGAGGCGTAGGATGCACGCGCGGCTTTATAGCGGGGAACCGGCTCGGTCGGTGTCGAGCGCGACGCTGCCGTGGGGGCCCCCCTTGCTTGTGGTGCCCGGCCGGACCGGGTCGCGCGTCGCCCAGAACGTTGGGTAGAGGTGGAGCCCAACGGCCAACGGGAGCGGGACGCGTGGCCTGGTAACGGTGGTGGTGTCGCGTCTCGCGCGAGACCGGGGTGGGCTTTGGGTTGGGCCGGGCCCTGCTTGAGACGTGTGGGCCTGTGGGGGGTGGTGGGGTCACGCGGATCAGAAGAAATTTGTACAGGCGGTCAGGCTGGCACGTTGATCCCAAGTATGTGCCCCGGTCAGGCCATGAGCCAGAGGAAATGCTAGAACCCGATCTAAATCCGCTGCTTCTATTTTAGAGTGGATTTCTCCTCCTGGTTTTAGTCACGCACGTCTTTTTAACCTAGGAAGGATGCCCACACAATGTTTAACATATGTTTGTTCATTTCAAATGAAAACAACATATTACTGGGCATTTTCTATTTTTACTAAAGACATGACAAAGAGACAAAAGGAGTGCTAGTGTCAACCCCGAACTTCAAAAATTCTTAGAACCAGATGGTTGTACAAGAGCTGGCTCTAAAATAAACTTGGCACTCGATGTTCCAGTGGGTAGTCCTAAATCTAATTCATCTTAGCACCTGATTTTGACCAACGTTGCACATTAGGTGGAGGTGTTCTTTCACCGCCACCTATGTCATTTCGTGTTTATGTCGTCTTGTTGACTAGTGGGGATTTGTACCTTTTTTACGTGGTTTCTGCTTGGTTTTTCTGATAACTCTTCTTCCTCTATAATCAAATAAAAGAACTCTGGCTCTATTGAAGTGTACCAATAATAAATGATATGCATGTGTAAAAAAGTTCTTTTAAAAATCAAGAATATATATGAGC